>NW_022473853.1:0-22240 GCF_009769535.1 Thamnophis elegans | reverse complement strand
CAGTTTTTAGTGATGGTAAACGTTGCCTTTCCTCATTAAGCAGAAAATGCTCCATTATCTTATCCTTCAATTCTTTTTGTTTTTGAGTTAGTTCATCAGTTGGTTCAGTGATAACTGGTTCTAGTGGTGGTGATGTTATTTCCTCCCCGAGAGCTTCTTTTGGGAGTTCTACTATAGTGTCTTTAGTTGCGTCTTGAATATCAGTTATTTCCGCTTGTGATATTGTTTTTTGGGTTTTGCAATTTGCCTGAATTTCCTCATGTTCAACTTCACTAAACACTTTATTCCGTATAATAAATCGCCTTTGATCTGCTAGTCGTTGTTCACTAACATTTGAATCTGGATATTGTTGTTTCCATAATTCATACATTCGCTTTAAATATCCTCTTTTTTCTGGCTCTGAGTTGTAGTAACAGGCCATTATGGCACGGTTTTCATCTGCACTATATTTTTGTCGTTTTGTTGGCTGGTCCACTTGTAGCCCACTTGTCGACGGATGTCCAGGGACCCCAACATCCGCCGCGGCCCTTGTTAACCCGCGCGACGACCGATGCGGTATGGAATTCTTATTCGGTTTTTTTACCATATTGTATGGGTTGGCGGGGTTTTTTTTACGGGACCAGATGCCAACCTGATCCCAACCTTCCTCCTTTCTCATCCGGGCTTGGGACCGGCAACGGCGGAGTTGTTGTTATTATTATTATTATTATTATTATTATTATTGTACAATTGTATCACAGCGGCCAGTTGTTTCGCCGGATTTGGCATTGGTTACTAGTCGGGCCCCACCCAGGGGCCTAGGACGTCGTAACGTATTTTCGTAATATGCGTGCAGATCCAAGCAGTGCGGCTTTTTGCATTTGACTGATGGTGATTTTGTCAATTTTTAACTGTTTTAAATGTAATTCCAGTGCTTTTGGAATAGCACCCAGTGTGCCAATTACCACTGGAATTATCACTGCTGGTTTGTGCCATAGTCGTTGAATTTCGATTTTTAAGTCCTGGTATCTTGCGATTTTTTCATGTTCCTTCTCGGCGACCCTGCTATCACCTGGTATTGCAATGTCTATGATTGTGACCTTATTTTTCTCAACCAGTGTGATGTCTGGTGTATTATGCGCCAGTATTTTGTCGGTTTGTATACGGAAATCCCACAAGATCTTGACCATCTGATTTTCGGTGACTTTTTCAGGCTGATGTTCCCACCAGTTTGTTGCTGTTTTAATATTATAATTTTTGCACAAATTCCAATGGATCATTTGTGCTACTGAATTGTGCCGCAATTTATAATCAGTCTGCGTGATTTTTTTTACAGCAGCTGAGTATGTGATCAACAGTTTCATCAGCTTCTTTGCAAAGTCTGCATTTGGCATCATCAGAGGATTTTTCGATTTTGGCCTTAATGGCATTTGTGCGGATAGCTTGTTCTTGCGCAGCCAGGATTAGTGACTCTGTTTCTTTCTTTAATGTACCTGTTTTTAACCATAACCAAGTTTGTTCACTGTCCACTTTATCTTTTATTTTTTCCAGAAATTGACCATGCAGTGCTTTGTTCTGCAAACTCTCCATTCTTGATTTTATCACATCTTTTCTGTATTCTTGTTTTGTCTGTTGGGCCTTCAGTAGATTTTTGTTCTTTACTTCGATTAATAGATGTTCTTGACTTTCTTTTAAATAATCAGCCAGTGCACGTTTTTCTTCTTCAACTGTTTGCTTCACTTGTAATAATCCTCTGCCACCTGATTTTCGGGGCAGGTAAAGTCTATCAGTATCACCACGTGGATGTAGACTGTAGTGCATTGTCATTAGTTTCCTGGTTTTTCGGTCCAAAAGGTCCAAATCAGCTTGTGTCCAGTTAACTATGCCAGCTGTGTATCTTATAACTGGTATTGCCCAGGTATTTATGGCCTTGATTGTATTTCCACCATTCAATTTAGATTTTAAAATTTTCCTGAAAATTGTACTTCAATGTCTTAATGATTGACAAATGATGACATATTTGTGTTTTTTTTAAAGAAAAATAAAAAAGTTCTGTTAAAAGAAGAGACTGGACTGCCCTCTGTCAGAAATGGTGCAGGGTCTCCTTCTTGGGAGGGAGGACTAGATGAAAATGTCTCCTGCTTGGGTATGGGGTTGGACTAGATGACCTACAAGCTCCCTTCCAACGCATTTATTCTCTATTCAATGGAACAGAAGTTGCCTTCGGAAGTTGTGGGAGTTTCATCCCTGGAAGCTTTCAAGAAGAGACTGGACTGCCCATCTGTCAGAAATGGTGCAGGGTCTCCTGCTTGGGAGGGGAGGGTTGGACTAGATGACCTCCAGGCTCCCTTCCAACTCTGTTGATCTGTTACTCATCCTAGAAACTCTGGTTGCTTTCACAAAACCTCCCCCAGGTAGGTCTGCAGCAGATTAGCATCCAAAATCCCCCTCATCCTTGTCTAGACTGAGGAATTGGAAAGACACTCTGGAAAAAGTTAACGTGGATTCTACCTCCACGGTTGCCAAGGGAGCTCCGTGGAGAAGTCCCTCAAGGCCAACCAAGCTGTGATAAAGTATCTCAGAAACTTCGCCATATGTAGAGCAGTGTTCTCCAACCTTGGCCACTTGAAGACGCCTGGACTTCAACTCCCAGAATTTATGTAGAGAGAGATGGCTTTTGACCGGGTAAAAAGGGCGAGGTTTCAAACCAGACCATCTGGGGGATGAGCGCCAAGAAGACCCAACCTCCCATCGATCAATCGGATGCAAATCTATTTATTTACCTGGCTTGGTTCCTCTCCGTGCTTCGCTTTCATCCCGGCTCCACCCAAGGTGTGTGGGTGGCTAATTCCACAGCCAGGTGAGAAACTTTCCCTTCTCCTGCAAACTTGGAAGCCTCCTCTGTCCCCGAGAGCCAAACTTCATCAAGGGAAGCCTTCTCCTCCACACCCACTTCAGGGGCCTGGAGCCAAAGAGGTGGAAGATACGCATCTCTCGCTGTTGGGAAACCGACAATTACGTTCCCCCAGCGGTTGGCCAAGTCCCTGGGCAGCTTCCTTCCAACTTCACCCCTGGCCCCCATCCGAGATGTTTCCACGGGATGCAAATCAGGCCAGGATGTCGCAAGGGAAACCCAAAGAAGGAGGGGAGGGAAATGGGAGAAGGTTCACCCCGGTGCGTTCTCCTTGAGCCAAGGAAGCGCTGGAGAAGTTGCGCCATCGCCGGAGATAGAGGAGCAGCGGAAGATTCTGGAAGGGCTGGTTAGGCGAACTCGACTGGATGAGTTAGTCTGGGAGGCAGCCACCGACCGGCTGGGTTTTGCATGGGGTCAATGATTGTAAGCACTGCGCGAGGCACACACTTTGGAACAACGCAGCAACAAATGACAACACCCACCCCCCCTTAGGAGTTCTTTCATCTCAAAGAGGAGAAGCCCTGAGCTTGGTGGTTTTCTTGCAGACGTTTCATGACCCAGCTAGGGAACGTTATCATGGTAGAAGGGTGAGGGGTTTGTGGGGATAGGAGGAGGAGGAGGAAGAGGAGGAGGAGGAGGAGGAGGAGGAGGAGGAGGAGGAGGAGGACGACTGTGGGGTCCTTGGTGCTCTCTGAGCTTCGTGGTTTTCTTGCAGACATTTCATGACCCAACTAGGGAACATCATCAATGCTAGAAGGGAATGGCGTTCGCAGGGAGGAGGAGGAGGAGGAGGAGGAGGAGGAGGAGAAGAAGAAGAAGAAGAAGAAGAAGAAGAAGAAGAAGAAGAAGAAGAAGAAGAAGAAGAAGAAGAATAAGAATTGGGTCCTTGGTGCTCTCTGAACTTGGTGGTTTTCTTGCAGACGTTTCGTGACCCAACTAGGGAATATTATCATGGTAGAAGGGTGAGGGGTTTGTGGGGATAGGAGGAGGAGGAGGAAGAGGAGGAGGAGGAGGAGGAGGAGGAGGAGGAGGAGGACGACGACGACTGTGGGGTCCTTGGTGCTCTCTGAGCTTCGTGGTTTCCTTGCAGACATTTCATGACCCAACTAGGGAACATCATCAATGCTAGAAGGGAATGGCGTTCGCAGGGAGGAGGAGGAGGAGGAGGAGGAGAAGAAGAAGAAGAAGAAGAA
The DNA here is from genome assembly GCF_009769535.1 of Thamnophis elegans. Lineage (NCBI taxonomy): Eukaryota > Metazoa > Chordata > Lepidosauria > Squamata > Natricidae > Thamnophis > Thamnophis elegans. Next base: position 18,154 of record NW_022473853.1, on the reverse strand, counting down.
GAAGAAGAAGAAGAAGAAGAAGAAGAAGAAGAAGAAGAAGAAGAAGAAGAAAGGGCCTGTGGGGTCCTTGGTGCTCTCTGAGCTTGGTGGTTTTCTTGCAGACGTTTCATGACCCAACTAGGGAACACTATCATGGTAGAAGGGTGGGGGGTTGTGAGGAGGAGGAGGAGGAACCATTTCAACTGGATTTTGGTCCATCTCTTGAGTCCTTCCCAAGGAGCTGGGATAAGGAGATAATGTTGTTTGATGCTGTTAAAGGTCTCAGAATAATAGAAAAACAGACTTGGACCTTGGAGGTCTTCTAGTCCAGCCCACTTCTCAAGCAGGAGAACCTATACCGTTCCAGACAGATTGCTGTCCAACATCTTCTTAAAGACTTCCAGTATTGGGGCATTCACAACTTTTGAAGGCAACTTCTGTTCCACTGATTAATTGTTCTCACTGTCAGGAAATTTCTCCTCAGTTCTAAGTTGCTTCTCTCCTTGATTAGTTTCCACCCATTGCTTCTTGTTCTGCCTTCAGGTGCCTTGGAGAATAGCTTGACTCCCTCTTCTTTGTGGCAACCCCTGAGACATTGGAAGACTGCTATCATGTCTCCCCTGGTCCTTCTTTTCATTAAACTAGACCTACCCAGTTCCAGCAACCGTTCTTCATATGTTTTATCCTCCAGTCCCCCAATCCTCTTTGTTGCTCTTCTCTGCACTCTTTCTAGAGTCTCCACATCTTTTCTGTGTTACCATGACCAGAATGGAACACAATATTCCAAGTGTGGTTTCACCAGCGTGGTATGAAGGCGTTATTATGACTTCTCATGATCTTGGTGCTCTGTCTGTTGAAGACACGGTGCTTTTCTGCTGTGGTTCAAGAGTTGGCGTCCACCGTCTCCTTCTCAGGATCATCTGAGATTTCAGTCGGGGATGACCTGGTCTTCTCCCATCTTAGTTTGCATTGGAGGGGGGGGGGATTAAGATGTATCTGAATGTCTTTCCCAGATGTTGCTCCTCATTCATGAACACCTTCATGATGAGTTGACAGCTGACCCCGAAGGTGCCTTACGGACATGACTTAACACCTCCTTGTTTACATTGTGGTTATGATTCCACCCCAACGTCTTCTTTCAACTCTCAACTCCCGAACTCCCCATGGGAACCTGAGGTTGGGTCAGCCCCATCTTTGGAAGGAAGCCCAAGCGTGAATCCCATATCTTTGAGGTCGTGGAGATTCAGAGAGGAGGAGATGTAGTCTTGTTGGACCTGTTGCTCTTCAGATCCAAGATCTTGAGTAGGAGAATCATTCCACAGACCTTCCCTATTCCAGGATCATTGCCACAGCTTAGAGTAGGAGGTGTGTTGGGCCGATCAACTAGGCCAGGGTTCTCCAAACTTGGCAACTCTTGGTGGACTTCAGCTCCCAGAATTTGTGGGAGCTGAAGTCCACAAAGAGTTGCCAAGGTTGGAGGACCCACAAGTCTTAAAGTTGCCAAGTTTGAAGATCCCCGAACTAAGCTAAGGATCTCCAAACGTGGCAACTTTTAAGACTTGTGGGCTTCGACTCCCAGAATTCCTCACCTGGCTGAGGAATTCTGGGAGTGGAAGTCCGCAAGTCTTAAAAGTTGCCACGTTTGGAGACCCCTGAACCAGGCCAAAAAGTTTCCTTCGCTTCCTTTAAGGCCAACCAGCGTTGGACACATACAAGGAAGAAGAGCTGGGAAGCAAAGACACAAGATCCTGGCTCGATCCTCAGAGATCTGGTCTCCGATTTCTCTCGGCTCCTTCACTCATATACATTTCCAAAGGGGGTAGTCCTCAAACTTCCAACATCTGTTGAGTGACCAATCCAAGTTACAATGGGACTGAAAAAAAGGGACTTACGACCGTTTCCCACACTTACGACCGTTGCAGCATCCCTGGGGGCATGTGATCAAAATTCAGAGGCTTAGCAACCGGCATGTACTTATGACGGTTGCCCTATCCCGGGGTCACATGATCCCCTTTTGAGATCTTCTGACAAGCGAAGTCAACAGGGAAGCCAGATTCACTTAACGACCGTGTGACTGACTTAACAACGTCAGTGATTTGCTTAGCAACTGTGGCGAGAAAGGTTATAAAATGGACTCATTGACGGACTCACAAAAGTGGGCCACCGCACGACCAAACTTAATTTTGCAATCTTTTTTCCTTTTTTTGCAGCCATCATAAATCGAATGGGGCCGTCATTCCTTATCAGCTGGTTTGGAAGTTTGGGTTGTAACTAAATGTTTGTTTGTTTGTTTGTTTGTTTGTTTGTTTGTTTATTAGACTTATATACCGCTTCCTATGGCTTTCAGCCCTCTCTAAGCGGTTTACAGAGTCAGCATATCGCCCCCAACAACAATCCGGGTCCTCATTTTACCCACCTCGGAAGGATGGAAGGCTGAGTCAACCTTGAGCCGGTGAGATTAGAACTGCCGAACTGCAGAAAACAGTCAGCTGAAGTGGCCTGCAGTACTGCAGCCTAACCACCTCGGCTCGGAATGTTGAGGGCTTGGCAACCGTCTCACCTTTATGGCCGTTTGCAGTGCCTGGTGGTCAGATGTCCACAATTGGCCATGTTTTGGCTAGAAACCACGTTTACTTCTGACTTCCAGGCAAGGAACCCCTGAATAGGTTCGCTTAACGACGGCCGCATTCGATTTATGATGGCTGCAAAAAGGAAAAAAGAAAAAACAAGATTGCAAAATTAAGTTTGGCCGTGCGGTGGCCCACTTTGCAACCGTCCCCAAGTTACGACTGTAATTGTGGGGCTCAATAACCCTCGTAACTCAAGGATTGTCTCATTTTTTTTGCTCAGATCTTTGCAACACACCAAGAGCACCAAGTACGTTTGTGTGTGTGCGTGCGTGTGTGTGTGTGTGTGTGTGTGTGAGTGTGTGTGTCTTTTAAAGCACACTTTCTTTTTCACTTTGCCATCCCAGCTCTAATTGGCCCTTCGGCTTAGTTAAATCTCAAAGCAGGATCATCCCCCACATCAAACCGAGGGATAATTACCTCCCCCAATTGCATCATGTCTTCTACCTCCTTCTTTTCTCGGAAAAATACATTATATTTTCTCTTTGAAGGGAAGGTAAATATTTTGGCCTTCCAGCTGGCAGGGTGCATCGCCGCTTCTTGCACATCTGCGTTTAAACCCCTGGCTTTGAAACGTCCAGATAGCGTTCCTTTCCCTTTCTCCCTAGCACGCCATCTGCCAAGAAGGATCGCTCAGTGGTACCCTTTCCCCTGAAGTTGCTAATTTTCCAGCAGCTGCCACTTCTCAACTGGTCGTATAACGGTGGCCCTTGATTTTTCCCTGAAATCAGCCAATTTTCTAAAACTTCTAGAGTTTTGAGAGAGATGTGAGGGAGTCTCTGGATTGAGTTTGTCTAAGTGTGTCTAGTTTAATGAAAAGAAGGACTAGGGGAGACATGATAGCATTGTTCCAATATCTCAGGGGTTGCCACAAAGAAGAGGGAGTCAAGCTATTCTCCAAGGCACCTGAGGGCAGGACAAGAAGCAATGGGTGGAAACTAATCAAGGAGAGAAGCAACTCAGAACTGAGGAGAAACTTCCTGACAGTGAGGACAATTAACCAGCGGAACATCTTGCCACCAGAAGTTGTGGGAGCTCCAACCCTGGAGGTTTTTAAGAGGAGATCTTGACAACTGTTTGTGTGAAATAGTTTTGGGTCTCCTGCTTGAGGACAATTAACCAATGGAACAGAACTTGCTTTCAGAAGCTGTGGGAGCTCCATCAGTGGAGGATTCTGAAAAGAGACTGGGCAGCCATTTGGATCTCGCTTGAGCAGGGGGCTGGACTAGAAGACCTCCAAAGTCCCTTCCAACTCTGTTGTTCTGTTAGTGGCGGGATCTCCATCACTTGAGGTTTTACAAAACAGACTGGACAGCCACTGGTCTGGAACGGTATAGGGTTTCCTGCCTGGGAAGGGGTTGGACTAGAAGACCTCCAAGGTCCCTTCCAACTCTGCTATTCTGTTCTCTTAAATCTTGGGAGTGCTGCTGCTTTGAGGGAGAGGGAGGGAGGGGGAGGGAGGGGGAGGGAGGGGGAAAGGGAGAGAGAGGGAGGGAGGGGGAGGGAGAGGGAGAGAGCACATAAGGAGAATTAGAGTGTGTGTGAAAGAGAGGGTGTTTGTGTGTGTGCGTTCATGTGAAAGAGGGAGGGAGGGGGAGAGAGAGAGAGAGAGAAAGTGTGTGAAAGAGAGAATGTGAAAGAGAGAGAAGGAGAGAGCGAGAGAGAACACACATGTGAAAGAAAGGCAGGGTAATTTCTGCATTTAACCACCCATGAAAGAAGCACCCAAAACTGGTCTCCAAGACGCATGGAGAACATCTTGAGATCTCAACCAGGTGCCCAAACCCCAGATCTTCTCCTTGGAAACAGCGGCACACAGCATCCCTCTGGGGACCACCACAAAATGCCAGAGAAATTCCAGAATCTTTGGGTTGCAGAGGCATGCTTTGCGGTCAAGCTCCCTTGGAGTCTGCCCACCCCCCACCCCCACGGCCCCCAACCCTTGGTCCCTGGGCTGTGCGTCTGCTGGCAACCCTTCGCTTCGCCTGGGACTGGCAGTCGGAGGGTGTAGGTGTCTCTGCCACAGGCTACGAGGAGGAGAAATACCTTTGCAAGGTGAGGCTGGATGCATTTGGGTGGGGCCAGAGGAAAACGATGCGCACGGCGACTCCAGCATCTGCCTGCTGAGGTCGCGCATCCTCACTTTTAATTACACCTCGGTTGGAAAACTTTCGTGATTTGGCTCGGGAGGATTTGCTCATTTTGCCCAGCATCATCTCCCCGCGCGCAGATTGCATCAGCAATTTTGCAAAGGTGCACTCGGTGCGCCGTGCCAAACAGAGGTGTTGCCAGGAAGGGGCGGCCGGGATAAGGCGGGCCAGCCGCTGGCACCGTCATGGGCAAGGCGCAAGATTTGGAAACTGGCACCCCCCCCTTTAAGAAGGCTGAAGGGGTGTCTGCGCCCTGATTTATCTCCTGAAAATCAGGAACTATGTTGGGTTTTTTAAAAAGAGAGTGGGGGGAGGGAAAAGAGGGAGAAAAGAGAGAAGGAAAGAGAAAGGAAGTGAGAGAGTGAGGGAGAGAGAGGAGAAGAACAAAGAAAGTGAGAAAAGAGAAAGAGAGAGAGCGAGATAGCGGGAGAGGAGAGGGAAAGAGAGTGAGAAAAGAGAATGGAAGAGGAAGTATGTGAGAGAAAGAGGAGAGGGAAAGAGAGAGAGTGTGAGAAAAAAGAAAGGAAGTGAGAGAAAGAGAGAGATAGCGGGAGAGGAGAGGGAAAGAGAGAGAGTGAGAAAAGAGTATGGAAGAGGAAGGATGTGAGAGAAAGAGAGAGGAGAGGGAAAGAGAGTGAGAAAAGAGAAAGAGAGAAATAGAAGAGAAAGGAAGAGGGAAAGAGAGAGAGTGTGAGAAAAGAGAAAGGAAGTGAGAGAAAGAGAGAGAGAAGAGAGGGAAAGAGAAAGTGAGAAAAGAGAGAAAGAGAGAGGCAGCAGAGAGGGAAAGAGTGAGAAAAGGGAATGGAAGAGAAAGAGAGAGGGAGCAGAGAGGGAAAGAGTGAGAAAAGAGAGAAAGAGAAAGGAGAATGGAAGAGAAAGGAAGAAGAAAGAGAGAGTGAGAAAGGAGAAGGAAAGTGTTTGTGTGTGTGTGTGTGTGTGTGTGAGAGAGAGAGAGAGAGAGAGAGAGATGAAACTGCGCAAGAGATTTGGAGATCTAGACAGATTAGTTGGAGGGAAATTAAATGCCTTCCTCTCGGGCAGGAACATTTAGGGAAAATGATGGTTCTCTCCCTGCAGCCTTGAAAAGGAATATTAGATTAATTACTGGTTAAGGAGGCTTGGAGGGAGGCCTCAAAACGGTTGAGGTGGCACGGGTGTGTGTGTGTGTGTTTGTGTGTGGTGTGTAGGAAGGATGTGGGGTTCAGTTCCACGCCTTGACTTTATAGGCAGGTCAGGGGTTCTCCCCCCCCTCCTGCACACGGTCTCCCTTTTGCACAGGTATTGGAGGTTGGGGGGGGGCTCTGTTAATGCTGCACCCCATTATCCAGGGAGGGGTGACTTGTGGAAAAATGACCCCTCAACAGTGTTGGAAATGTGTGCAATTATTTTTCATTTCGGCAGCTGTGGGGTGTGTAGGAAGAAAGGGACTTCAACATTCAGGATGGGGAAAAAACTGGTTTTTGCCTGAACTGAGCTGAGGAGGGGGAGAATCATTTTTTCCCCCGTCTGTGAGAAGTTTTAGATCCAAACATATTTTATTCTTGGCACTGTTTCCGTCCCCCCTTAAACTCTTTAACAGAATCCACCATGGACTGAGAATCAGAGCCTCTGTTGGATGATGGACAATCAAGCCGAAACTAAGTCAATGAAGTAAAAAATAAAAATAAAAAGAGCAATCAGGAGAAAAATCTTCTACTCCAACTTCCTCAAACCCCCAAATAAGTTGCCAAGACCTAATCCACATATCAAAGGAGAAGGTCTGCAAACACAATAGCGATATCGGGTGTACCTAGGTACACCCATGTTACACCTATCCTCCGCGAGCTGCACTGGCTTCCCATGGGTCTCCGAACGCGCTTCAAGGTGCTGGTCGTTACCTTTAAAGCCCTACATGACTTGGGACCTGGATACCTACGGGACCACCTCCTGCCACATACCTCCCAACGACCCATAAGATCCCACAGGTTGGGCCTCCTCCGGGTACCGTCGACCGGGCAATGCCGGTTGGCGACTACTCGGGGGAGGTCTTTCTCTGTAGCTGCTCCGACCCTGTGGAACGATCTACCCACAGAGATCCGGACCCTTCCCACTCTCTCGGCCTTCCGTAAGGCCACTAAAACCTGGCTGTTCTGGCTGGCCTGGGGCTGTTGACCCCAAAATATGATCCAGCCCCACTTGGAATGGAGTGCATGGTGTGTTTTTAAGTCTATCTTTTCTTTCTTCTATTCTTTTTGATTTATTGTATTGTTAGCCGCCCGGAGTCCTTCGGGATTGGGCGGCATACAAATGCTATTAAACTTTGAAAACAATGACGGTAAAGTTTCCCTTTGCACCTATGTGATAGTCGTTCCCGACTTTAGGGGGCGTTGGTGCTCATCTCCGTTTCAAAGCCAAAGAGCCAGTGCAGAACGAAGGCTGTGTTTCTGTGGTCATGTGGCCGGCATGACTCAATGCCGAAGGCGCACGGAACGTTGCTCCCTTCCCACCAAAAGTGGCTCCTATTTTTCTACGTGCATTTTTTAACGTGCTTTCGAACTGCTAGGCTGGCAGAAGCTGGGATAAGTCACAGGAGCTCACTCCATTATGCAGTGCTAGGGATTCGAGCTGCTTAACTGCCAACCTTTCTGATCGACACGCTCAGTGTCTTAGCCCCTGAGCACCACATCCCACAAACACAATGGAGCTCATTAAATTAGCAGAAGTGCATGTTCACACGAATGCACAGACCCAGACACATGCATGCACCCATCAGGTGTCACCCCGCAATCAGCCCTAACCCTAACCCTGGCCGAGCTCCCCCTAGGAAAATCTGCTGCTGCTGTGTCCCCATTTCTTGGCAGCTGGATTTGGGTCTGGGAATAAATATTTCTTTTTTCCCTCCCGGCTGTCTGGAACTGGTTTTCATTTACTTTTGCGCAACCCCATCTCCAGCTGGGACCCCAAATTATTTTTCCGACCCTTCTTTCGGAGGTCAAGAGAAACCTGGATTGATCTGGGTAAGGTTGACCCCAACTGAAGGTGGCATCGTAGGGGGGCGTGCAGTTCAGCCCTTGTGTTCGACCCTTGAAAACTTGCAAACTTTCTTAGCTCAGAGTTCTGGCCTTCGAAACTTTCGCTGAAGTTCAAACTGGGTTAAACTTTCGTTTTCTTGGGGTGTGACCCACACTTAGGGTTTGTCAGAGCTGATTCAGCTTACCTCCTCTTTTCTTTATTTCTTTTTTTTTTTCCGCCTTTTCTTTTTGACTTTATACCTTGTAGGGTAAAGAATCCTTCGCCTCCCGGCCTTCTGCCTTCTGCAAACAAGGCCTAAGATAACATAGACGGTGGTGACAGGGAAGATAAACCATAGAAAGACAGCAAAATGGTTAACTTAAGCCCTGCTTTAAACTAACTTTACTCAAAGGGAATGACTCATAAAACGCACATTAGGGATGATTGACAATATATCCTTTGTGCATTTCCTTCCTTCCTTCCTTCCTTCCTTCCTTCCTTCCTTCCTTCCTTCCTCATTCCCATATCCTTCTTCCATTTCCTATTTCCTCTCTTCCTTCTTTCTTTCATCTCATTCCAATTTCCTTCCTTCCTTTTCCTATTTTCCTCTCTCCTCCTCTCTTCCTTCTTTCCTTCCTTCCTTTTCCATCCTCCCTCTCTTTCCTTCTCTGCTTTCCTTCCTTCCTTCTGCTTATTCTAATTTCCTTCCTTTCCTTTCTTCCCTTTCCCTCCCTCCCTCCTCTCATTCTAATTTCCTTCCTTTTCCTATATCCCTTTTTCCTTCAAAATTTCCTTCCTTCCTCTTCCTTCCTTCCTTCCTTCCTTCCTTCCTTCCTCATTCCCATATCCTTCTTCCATTTCCTATTTCCTCTCTTCCTTCTTTCTTTCATCTCATTCCAATTTCCTTCCTTCCTTTTCCTATTTTCCTCTCCCTCCCTCTCTTCCTTCTTTCCTTTTCCTTCCTTCCTCTCTCTCCTTCCCTCCTTTCCTTCCTTCCTTCTGCTTATTCTAATTTCCTTCCTTTCCTTTCTTCCCTCTCCTTCCCTTCCTCCTCTCATTCTAATTTCCTTCCTTTTCCTATATCCCTCCCTCCCTTCCTTCCTAATTTCCTCCTTTCCTCTCCCTCCCTTCCTCCTCTCATTCTAATTTCCTTCCTTCCTTTTCCTATTTTGCTCTCCCTCTCTTCCTTCTTTCCTTTTCCTTCCTTCCTCTCTCTCCTTCCCTCCTTTCCTTCTTTCCTTCTGCTTATTCTAATTTCCTTCCTTTCCTTTCTTCCCCCTCCCTCCCTTCCTCCTCTCATTCTAATTTCCTTCCTTTTCCTATTTTCCTCTCTCTCCCTCTCTTTCTTCCTTCCTTTTCCTTCCTTCCTCTCTCTCCTTCCCTCCTTTCCTTCCTTCTGCGTATTCTAATTTCCTTCCTTTCCTTTCTTCCCTCTCCTTCCCTCCCTCCTCTCATTCTAATTTCCTTCCTTTTCCTATATCCCTCCCTCCCTCCCTTCCTAATTTCCTCCTTTCCTCTTCCTCCCTTCTTTCCTTTTTCTATCCTCCTTCCTTTTCCTATCTTCCTTCCTCCCTTTTCCTATCTTTCTTCCCTTCTTCCTCAACTTTAAGCAACTTTAGGATGGGTGGACTACAACTTCCAGAATCCTCCAGCCAGGATGGGTAGGGACCACAACTCCATACTGGCTGGGGAATTCTGGGGATTGAAGTCCAGCCATCTGAAACTGGCTGAGGTTGGGAAATTCTGGGTTACAGCAAAGGGAATGTCCTTCCTTTGAAGAGCTGCTTGGAGTTCAAAACACCCCAAGGCTGAATCAACTGATTCTCCCCCCCACACACACACACTCCATTTCCTCCGTTCCCCACTATCTCATCCTCCTCTAAGCTTGTTTTGTTTTTCTCCCCAGGCGTCTCCATGGTTCCTTTCGAGGGAGGAAAAGCATCTCGCTTTAGACTTGTCACCAAGAAAGGAGAAAAAGACACAATAGGTAGGAATCAACTCTGGGTTTTAAAAGTACAGCTTTTCATGTTGCCTTCAGCATGAGTCAAGGGACGGAGCCTGCCAGATTTGGGTGGAGAAGTTCAGCCTTTGAGAGAGAGCCAAAAGCGGCAAGTTTTAACCTGCTTTCAGAGAGGATGGAGAGGCAGGTTTGACGGCCAGGAGCTCCCCTGGACAAGTAAGGGTCACCTGGGCAGGTAAGGGTCACCTGGGTACAGGTGAAGGATTCAGAAGGATCTTGATGCCCAACCAGGTGCAATTCAGCGGTGAGAAAAGGTTGGTCCTGCACTTGGACAAGGACAACCAAATAGGGATAGACTACCTGTGGGCAACCATTTAAATAGGAGCCAGCCGTGTGCAGCAGCTGCCAAAAAAGCCAACACAGTTCTAGGCTGCATCAACAGAGGGAGAGAATCAAGATCACGTGAAGGGTTCATACCACTTTATGATTCCTTGGTAAGGCCATGCTTGGAATATCTGCATCCAGTTTTGGTTGCCACGATGTAGAAAAGATGTGAAAAAGACTCTAGAAAGAGTGCAGAGAAGAGCAAGAAAGAGGATTAGGGGACTGGAGACTAAAACATAGGAAGAACGGTTGCAGGAACTGGGTAGGTCTCGTTTAATGAAAAGAAGGACTAGGGGAGACATGATAGCAGTGTTCTAATATCTCAGGGGTTGCCCCAAAGAAGAGGGAGTCAAACTATTCTCCAAAGCACCGGAGGGCAGAACAAGAAGCAATGGGTGGAAACTAATCAAGGAGAGAAGCAACTTAGAACTGAGGAGAAATTTCCTGACAGTGAGAACAATGAATCAGTGGAACAGCTTGCCACAAGGCATTGTGGGTGCTCCATCACTGGAGGTTTTCAAGAAGCGACTAGGTAGTCTTTTTGTCTCAAATGGTACAGGGTCTCCTGCCTAGGCAGGGGGTTGGACTAGAAGACCTCCAAGGTCCCTTCCAACTCTGCCATTGTATTGTGTGGAGAAGGTCAGTGATGCAGAGGCGAATTGCTCCCGGGTCAGCCTGGATCATCGGAGGAACCAGTCGTAGCGGCGGTGGGAGGCTCCGCCCACTCACCCTGCACATGCACAGAAGCATCACACACAGACAAGAGCAAATGAAATCCCACCACTGCAGCGATGGCGAATCGTTTCGGCATCGAGTGCTGAAAAGGGATTGAGAGCAGAGCACATGTGTGGGGCACTGAGGGCCCAAAAGGCAGCACTTCGCACAGTGCTAGTATGCCAGGAGTGGGCTTCAATTTATTTTACTACTGGTTGCCTCATGCACATGCTTATGCGCATGTGCAGAGGTGTCCAGAGCCTCCTGCTGCCACCACTATCAGTTCGCCCGATCCGGGGCAAACTGGCAATTTTGCACTTCGCGAGGGCACACAGACTTGTCTCGGCTGCGACCAGGAAGAGGAGCTGCCCAGGGGGCATGCACGCACCAGAAAGTCTGCTTCCGGTTTCCAGTGCACACATGCGCGCCATCCCCACGTCTTCTGGTTACTGCCGCGCAGGGGCACACGCCGATCAGCCGGCCGATGCGCAGGCTCACGCTGGAAAATGGAAGAGCAGCTCTTTTCCGGTTCCTGGCAATGCCCGCACGCACAAAGGCCAGCTGATCATCACATGCGCATGTGCGCCAGGAACCAAGAAGAGGAACAGGCGAGGCCGCCTGTGCCAGGCAACATAGCTCTGCATGCCACTTCGGACACCCCTGCCATAGGTTCGCCATCACGGGAACAGGTGGCACCTGGCTGACAGCAGCCCCAGTGAGAGGGATCCAGGGGTCCTGGTGGACGATGCTTTCCACGTGAGCCACCAGCTCAAAAGGCCGATGGAGTTCTAGGCTGCATCGAGATCACAAGGAGGAATAACATCGCTTTATAGGGGATGTGATGGCTCAGTGACTAAGACGCTGTGCTTGTCAATCAGAAAGTTCGGCAGTTCGAGTCCCCAGCGCCACGTAACGGAGTGAGCTCCCCATTCCTTGTCCCAGCTTCTGCCAACCTAGCAGTTCGAAAGCAGGTAAAAAATGCAAGTAGAAAAATAGGAACCACCTTTGGTGGGAAGGGAACAGCGTTCCGTGAGCCTTTGGGAGTTGAGTCATGCCGACCACATGATTATGGAGACGTCTCCGGACAGCGCTGGCTCTTCGGCTTTGAAACAGAGATGAGCACCGCCCCCTAGAGTCAGGAACGACTAGCACAGATGTGTGACGGGAAGCTTTGCCTTTACCGTATATTTTGCATGAGTGAAGCCACGGGTGGGATTCTGCATCCAGTTCTGGTCACCATGAAAGGAAAAAGATGCTTCTCTGGCTGAGGAACTCTGGGAGTTGAAGTCCACAAGTCTTAAAGTGGCCACGGTTGGGGAGCCCTGGGCTGGCCTATTGAAGAGGACGATTAGGGGGGACATGACAGCTGCCTTCTGATAGTTGAGGGGCTGCCACAGAGAAGAGGAGATTGGCTGATCCCCCAAAGCCCCTGAGGGGAAGACAAGAAATAAGGGAAGCTTGTTAAAGAGACATCCAACCTAGAAACAGGAAGAAATTTCCTGGTAGAACAATTAAGCAGTTGAACAACTTGCCACTAGAAGTTGTGGGTGCTCCAACACTGGAGGTTTCCAAGAAGAGACTGGACAGTCATTTGTCCGAAATGGTTTAGGGTCTCCTGCTTGATCAGGGGGTTGGACTAGAAGACCTCCAAGGTCCCTTCCAACCTTGTGATTCTACGCTTCTGTGACTTTATGATTCTGTGATTTTCTCATTCTGCAGTTGTATGATCTTCTGAGTCTGTGAGTCTGAGGTTTCTGTGATTCTACGGTTATTTTATTCTGTAATTTTCTGATTCTATGAAACCACAATTTGACTGTGTGTTGTTGTTGTTGTTGTTTTGATGCTATGATTTTCTGATTCTATGATTGTGTGATTTGCTGATTGTGTGATTTTGGGATTCTGTGATTCTACCCTGTTTTCCGAAAAGTAAGACCTAACTGGAAAATAAGATTTAGCATGATTTTTCAGGATGATCGTAATATAAGCCCTACCCCCAAAATAAGCCCCAGTTAAAATTGTAAGCCAGACGGATGCATTTTAGTATCATATTTCCCTGAAAATAAGACCTGACTGAAAAATAAGCCCTAATGTGTCTTTTGGAGCAAAAAATAATATAAGTCCTGGTCTTATTTTTGGGGAAACACTGGTATGATATTGTGATTTTTTTGATTCTGTGATTCTATAATTTTCTGATTCTGTGATTTTCTGATTCTGGATTCTATATTTTTTTCTGATTCTGTGATTTTCTGATTGTGATTTTCTGATTCTGTGATTCTATAATTTTCTGATTCTGTGATTCTATATTTCTCTGATTCTGTGATTTTCTGATTCTGGATTCTATAATTTTCTGATTCTGCAATTTTCTGATTGTGATTTTCTGATTCTGTGATTCTATAATTTTCTGATTCTGTGATTTTCTGATTCTGGATTCTATATTTTTTCTGATTCTGTGATTTTCTGATTGTGATTTTCTCATTCTGGATTCTATAATTTTTCTGATTCTGCGATTTTCTGATTGTGATTTTCTGATTCTGTGATTCTATAATTTTCTGATTCTGTGATTTTCTGATTCTGGATTCTATAATTTTTCTGATTCTGTGATTTTCTGATTCTAGATTCTATAATTTTTCTGATTCTGTGATTTTCTGATTCTAGATTCTATAATTTTTCTGATTCTGTGATTTTCTGATTGTGATTTTCTGATCCTGTGATTCTATAATTTTTCTGATTCTGTGATTTTCTGATTGTGATTTTCTGATTTTGTGACTCTATGTTATTGTGATTTTATGGTTGTGCGACCTTGCAATTCTATGATTCTGTGCTGTCCCTCCATCCGTCCCTCCATCCGTCCAGGGCCTGCCAGGATTCCCAAGAAACCCCTTCTTCCCCTTCCATGTCAAGAGAGACGATTAATTCCTCTCCAGTAGGCTGCCGAATGTTTCCCTTAAATCGCCCTGGGGGCAAACTGCCTTTGACAAGAGCAGATTTAATGCCTCCGTGCAGCGAAAGGCTCCACTGGGATTCCCCTGAAGTCGGTTCCTGAACTCAGCGCCTTCCATGCATCTCCTCCCTCCGTGGTTCTGGAGCCCAGCGACTCCCACCGGACGCCTTCCCCCCCTCTCCCTGCCCCCTGGGTTCAGCCTTTTTCCAAGGGCTGCTTTGCCATCTCGGGAGCCTTAAATCCTGGCCTCCTCTGCAGGCAGGTGCTGGAAGGAGTCCCAGGGTGGAGCCGCTGACGAGTTTAATTTTATCAGCAGTTGATACTGCAAGAAGCCGTGGCTCACCTTATGGGGATCAAGCCTCTGAAGCAACGGGAAGCCTGCCAGGATCAGAGTGGATTCATCTCTTTCTCTTTAAACTAGGCCAACTCAAGAGGCAAAGAAGGTTGAAGGGGGTGAATTTTGCTTTATGTTTTTTTTAATCGGCTTTTTAAACCACCCGTTTCCCATGGCAGAAGGAAGTTTGGGGTGCAGGAGAGGTTTTAAAAAAGCATGAAGGTGGCATCACAAGGAAGCTGATCTCCTCCCCATTGGGAGAAAAAGGAGGGAGGGAGAGGGAAGGAAGGAAGGAGGGAAGGAAAGAGGAAGAAAGGCGGGAAAGGAAGGTGGGAGGAAAGGAAGGAAGAAGAAAAGGAGGAGGAAAAAGGAAGAAAGGAGAAGGGAGAGGAAAGAAGGAATGAAGGAAGGAGGGAGGGAAAAAGAGAGGAAAGAAGGTAGGAGGGAAGGATGGAGGGATGAAAAAGGAAGAAAGGAGAAGGGAGAGGAAGGAAAGAAGGAGGCAGGGAAAATGAGAGGAAGGAAGGAAGAAAAGGAAGAAGGAAGGAGAGAAAATGAAAGGAAAGGAGGGAAGGAAGAAAAGGAAGAAGGAAGGAGAGAAAATGAGAGGAAGGGAGGGAGGGAGGGAGGAAGGAAGGAAGGAAGGAAAGAGGAAGAAAGGCGGGAAAGGAAGGTGGGAGGAAAGGAAGGAAGAAGAAGAGGAGGAAAAAGGAAGAAAGGAGAAGGGAGAGGAAAGAAGGAATGAAAAGGAGGGAGGGAAAAAGAGAGGAAAGAAGGTAGGAGGGAAGGAAGGAGGGATGAAAAAGGAAGAAAGAAGAAGGGAGAGGAAGGAAAGAAGGAGGCAGGGAAAATGAGAGGAAGGAAGGAAGAAAAGGAAGAAGGAAGGAGAGAAAATGAGAGGAAAGAAGGAAGGAGGGAAGGAAGAAAAGGAAGAAGGAAGGAGAGAAAATGAGAGGAAGGAAGGGAGGGAGGGAGGGAGGGAGGAAGGAAGGAAGGAAGGAAGGAAGGAAAGACTTAAGTATGACACAAAAAGATGGAAAGCCATAGTCCAGGAATCTGAATTCAAACCTCGCCTTGAACCCAGAGCTCAACTGGTGGCTCCCAGTGGCCCCTCAGTCCAATCAATTAATTTGGGGAGTGAAAAGGAAGGGAAACAAACACCCCTCAATGCATGAAAAAAAAGGAGGAGGCCTGCATTGCACAGTGGTGGCAACCATTTTGACTTTTTTGACTGCCCTGGCAGGGAATTATTTTGGCTTGGACTAGACAGGGCTTAACAGCTCCCTCCTGTTACTGCGGAGAAATTCACCTAGTGTTTTGCCCAAATCTATAAATACAGTGCAGGTGAAACTCGAAAAATTAGAATATCGTGCAAAAGTTCATTTATTTCAGTAATGCAACTTAAAAGATGAAACTAATATATGAGATAAGACTCATTACATCCAAAGTCCTCTTTTCTGATGAGAGCAACTTTTGGCAAAAGCACCAAAAACTGGTTCAGTGACCGTGGGATTACTGTGCTTGATTGGCCTCTCCATTCTTCCTCGATACTCTGGGTCCCTGGTTTCCAAATGAGATGCAAAAGTTGCTCTCATCAGAAAAGAGGACTTTGGGCCACTGTGCTTCATTAAGACCAGGGTCAACGCAGCCGTCTACCAGGAGATTTTGGAGCACTTCATGCTTCCTTCCACAGACGAGCTTTATGGGGATGCTGATTTCATTTTCCAGCTGCCCACACTGCCAAAAACACCAAAACCTGGTTCAATGACTGTAGGATTACTGTGCTTTATTGGCCAGCAAACTCGCCTGACCTGAACCCCAGAGAGAATCTATGGGGTATTGCCAAGAGAAAGATGAGAGACATGAGACCGAACAATGCAGAAGAGCTGAAGGCCGCTATTGAAGCATCCTGGTCTTCAGTAACCCCTCAGCAGTGCCACAGGCTGGTAGCTTCCATGCCACGCCGCATTGGGGCAGGAATTGCTGCAAAAGGGGCCCAAACCAAGTACTGAGTA
Source organism: Thamnophis elegans (assembly GCF_009769535.1). Classification (NCBI taxonomy): domain Eukaryota; kingdom Metazoa; phylum Chordata; class Lepidosauria; order Squamata; family Natricidae; genus Thamnophis; species Thamnophis elegans. The sequence continues at coordinate 2,059 of NW_022473853.1, read as the reverse complement.
CATATGCACGCTTATACTTTTCAGAGGTCCGATATTGTTCTATGTACAATCCTTGTTTTATTGATTGCATGTAATATTCTAATTTTCTGAGATGGTGGATTTGGGGTTTTCATGAGCTGTACGCCATAATCATCACAATTATGACAAATCACGGCTTGAACTATCTTGCTTTGCATGTAATGAGTCTTATCTCATATATTAGTTTCACCTTTTAAGTTGCATTACTGAACTTTTGCACGATATTCTAATTTTTCGAGTTTCACCTGTATATTTGCCCCTGAATATGGAAAAGCTGTTTCCAGCTCAGAAGATGCAGATAGATAGATAGATAGATAGATAGATAGATAGATAGATAGATAGATAGATAGATAGATAGATAGATAGATGATAGATAGTTTTATATCTTGGAGCGAAGGGAAGGACGCGACAAGAAGTATGAGGAAAGTGACTTTTATTCAGCTCATAGTGGAAACGATTCAACGAGGCGTATTTCGCGCCCTACATTTATACCCCCAGGTTTGAGTGAGGGACCAATGGGGCGTCGAGTAGCTCGACCAATCAGGGCGAGGATTGGACCGGCTCTGCCCGGGAACCAATCAGGAAGAGTCCTTTGTAGCCCGACCAATCAGGGCGAGGATTGAGCCGGCTCTGCCCGGGAGCCAATCAGGAAGAGTCCTTGTTCGCGCGCTTGTATTTCCCGCGCTAGTATTCAACACCCCTCCCCCCCCAGTCATAGAGTTCCTTTAGGAGGGACAAACATAGTCTTGTAGGTAGGCGGGACGGTGGCGTTCTCGTCCCGATCTCCGTGGTTCCCCGGCGGTCGTCGACGGGGGGGGAACCGCTGGCGGAGGCGTGTCCGTGGTGGGGGCTTGAGCTGACGGCGCGGCCCCGCGAGAGGGCACTGGCTCCGGGTCCCGTGCCCGATGTCCGTCCGCCTGGGGTGGCGTCTCTGTGGCCAACGGGGTGTCTGGTAGGGGCCCCGTGCAGTCTGGTTGGGGTGTAGGTTCAGAGTCTCGAGAAGGGCTCCGCGGAAAAGAGTAACCAGCTGGGGTGCGCCTGCCCGGAAGGTTCGCGACGGCTTGACCCCCGTTCGCCGGGTGGAAACGGTCCGTGGGGAAAGGAGTCAATGGGGGTGGCTCCTGTTGAGAGCAGATTTCTGGGAAACTGGGGCCGTCTCTTTCCGCAGGAAGGCGACGCCTTAACTGGTCCACGTGTCGCCTCCATTGTGTCCCGTCGGCCAGGCCGACCCTGAAGGAACAGGGGCCGGTCAGAGCTGTGATGGTTGCGGGAACCCACCGTGGATCCCCGGAAAAGGAACGGGCCCATACAGGATTCCCTAACTTAAACGCGTGGGACGGAAGGGCCCCCAGGTTGCTTGGCGGATCTCCTGCGTAAAGTGGATGGAGCCTGTCTAGGGGGGTTCGCAATCTCCTACCCATCAAGAGCTCCGCGGGACTTTTGTTGGTCGTTGGGCAGGGTATGGAGTGCTGGCTCAAGAGATAGGCCGCTACTCTTTCTTGCCAGTCGCCCTGGTCCATGCGGCCCAAGGCTTCTTTTGCTGAGCGAACTGCGCGCTCCGCCCGGCCGTTGCTAGCTGGGTGATAGGGGGCTGTGGCCGCGTGTCTGATCCCCTGTTCGGCCAGGAATTCTTGGAACGTGGTGGAGGTAAACTGGGGCCCGTTATCGGAGACTATCACATCCGGTAACCCATGGGTAGCGAACATCTTACGGAGGGCCCTTACTGTACTCTGCTGTGGTGGAGGTCATGATTACTAGCTCCACCCACTTGGAGTAAGCGTCGACCACTATCATGAAGTTCGGCCGTGGAAGGGGCCGGCAAAGTCGATGTGTAAACGGGACCATGGGCCTCTAGGGATCTCCCACTCTCGAGGGGCGGCTATGGGGGATTCGGCCTAGAGTTTTGGCAGATCCTGCATCGGCCTACGTAGTCTGCGATTTCTGTGTCTAACAAGGGCCACCATACGTAGCTACGGGCTAAGGCTTTCATTCGTGCTATGCCTGGGTGGTTTTTGTGGAGTGCGGGCAGGATTCGTGCTCG
>NW_022473852.1:0-22568 GCF_009769535.1 Thamnophis elegans | reverse complement strand
TTCATGATCAATATAGGAAAATATAAAGGAAAAAAAAGAAAAAAAAAACCCCAAAAAACCCACAAAAAAACAAAAACAAAATAAAAAAAACTAATTTTGTTCATCATATGGTGCACATATTCAGTTGACTATTCTTAATGCTGAGAAATTAGATAATCCAATATTTTATTGTTTTCATGATCAATATAGGAAAATATAAAGGAAAAAAACAAAAAAAACCCCAAAAAACCCACAAAAAACCAAAAACAAAACAAAAAAAACTAATTTTGTTCATCATATGGTGCACATATTCAGTTAACTATTCTTAATGCTGAGAAATTAGATAATCCAATATTTTATTGCTTTCATGATCAATATAGGAAAATATAGGGGGAAAAAACAAAAAAACAAAACAAAAAACAACAACAAAAACAAACAAACAAAAAAAAAAAAACAAAAAAAGCAAAAAAACAAAAAAAAAAAAAAAACAAAAAAAACAAAAAATCAAAAAAGTTTTAGCATTATTAGCATTATTAACTTTATTATTAGTAGTAGTATTAACAGCATTTGATCTAGCACATCTGCATGACTTCCTAGTTTCAATTTCTTTGTGTTATTCTGTATACTTTTTCATGCTTGTTTTCCTAGCTTTTACAAATAATTGTTTCTAAAATAATTGTTTATTTTTCATTATTTTATAACTTAGATGTACAAACAATTTGAAAAGAACTGAATTCCCAGCAGATATTAAAACCATTTTGTCATTTGCCAGTTTTTGAAAATAAACAAGCGTTTAAATTATTTATGCTTTGTAGCTAAATTGAGTTGAGACCATCTTCCTATGCAAGACGAAATATGTAGCTCTAACCTTTATCTTCATTTTTTGCTGCTGCACAATAGGACTATTCTAAGTGTCAAATTTTGTTCATCATATGGTGCACATATTCAGTTAATTTAAGGTGACAAGACGTCCCGATTTTCACAGGACAATCACGCTTTTGCACAATTTGTCCCGCGTCCCGGGGCATTCTTAAAAACTCCCGATTTTTGTGACCGGACCCGGAAGTAAGCCTGCCCCGCCCCCAGCCCTGTATACCCATCCCAGCCGGCTGGTATTTTGTTCCTTCTGTCTTCCCGTTGCTCAGAAAAGCAACTTCGGGAAGGTCCTTTGCTAGCAAGCAGGTTCTAGAACGCCTGCAGCCACCAAAGGACCTTCCCAGAGTTGCTTTTCTGAGCAACGGGGAGACAGAAGGGACGCAATCTCCTTTCATTCTCCCTCTGCCTCATTCACTTGTTCAGGCAGCAGAAAACGAAAGAAAATCGCATAGCCGAGAACAAAGGAGCCTGCAGCCTCCTTCATTCAAATGTTCAGGAGCGGGGATGAGGGGGCTTTCTCGCATGCCTTCTTTCTCTGAAGCCACGCTGGATTCAGCAAACCGGGCAGCGCGTGCCCTTGGGATTGTGCCACAGCCGAAGAACAGGAGGCAAGAATTCGGGTGCTGCACAAGGCCACGGGCACGCCCTATCCTCTTCTCTCTGATAGCCGCCTGGTTAAAAAGGAGGAGGCAACTCTGCTGGGTCGGAGCCCATCCAGGAAGACGAGGAACGCAAGGGGGATCCCTCCCCCCGCAAATGGGCTCCAGACCAGCGGAGCCTGCTCCTCCTTTTTAACCAGGCGACTATCAGAGAGAAGAGGGTAGCTTGTGCCCATGGGCTTATGCAGCAGCCAAAGATCACCTGGTTAAAAAGGAGGAAGAGGAGGCTCCGCTAGTCCAGAGCCCATCTGCAGGGGCAGGGATCCCCCTCGCATTCCTCATCTTCCTCGATGGGCTCCTCCTCCTTTTTAACCAGGTGGCTATCAGAGAGAGGAGGGCAGCGCAAAGGAGGAGCAGAACGGCCTTAATCATGTCGAGCTGCCCAGTCAAAAAACCCTTTCCTTCTGTAGAAAAGAAAAGAGGGGGGTGAATTCGAGAGACCGACTGAAAGAGGGAATCTTCAGCCAGGGCACCCTTTGCTCCGCCACAGCAACCTTTTCAAGCAGGATCAGACTAGTTTGAAAGCCTCACCTTCTATTTCGGCAGGGAAATTACCTGCCGCCCAGGCTCTATCCCGCAGAAAAAATCCCCTTTGCCAAAGCTCGAGAGGCAAGCGCTGCCTCCGCCTGCCAGAATCTCTGGAGAGAACTTTGCAACTAGCTAAGGAGTGGCGAGCAGCGGACTTGAGCATTTGCACGCATTCAGCCAAGGTCCTGCTGAGCCCCGCAACTTTGGACGACCCGATGGATTTTACGATGGATGTGCACCCCTGGGAGGTGCTGAAGAAAGACAGGCAACTCAGCCTGATCCAGGACGACAGGCGCGACACACACACAGAGTGAGAAACACACACACACACACAGGGAGGGAGGGAGGAGAGACAGAGAGAGAGAGAGAGACACAGAGAGACAGATACACAGAGAGAACGACAGAGAGAGAGAGACGGAGGGAGATAGAGACAAAGAGCCACACAGAGTGAGAGAGAAACAGATACAGAGAGAGGGGGGAGGATTTAAGAAACTTCAGAGTGAATCCAAGAAGAGGGAAGAGATGGAAGACTGGCTTTTCGCTCTGATTTCTGAGCCCCCAGCTGTTAGTGATGGAGGAGGAGGACAGCTCATTCTGTGGCGTTTTTAAAAAGTCCTGTTTCTCATGACAGGAATGTAACATGGCTATCAGGATCTTGGGCAGTATAATACTATTCACTAGTGACTGCACTCTGAATGGTCCAGCAGACTAAGGAGAATCTTGGTTTTTAGGTAGCAGTGATCTTGAACAAGATCCCATCTTTATAGCAATACCAATAGCACTTAGACTGATACAAAGCTCCATAGTGCTTTACAACACACTTTGAGCAGTTTATAGAGTCAGCCTATCACCCCCAACAATCTGGGCCCTTATTTTACCGATCTTCAAAGAATGGAAGGTTGAGTCAACTTTGATCTGCTCAGGTTTGAACTCCTGACTATGGGCAGTTAGTTTGCAATACTGCATTCTAACCACCAGGGCTCATAGTAGTTGATTGCATATATATATATATATATATATATATATATATATATATATATATATATATATATATATGTGTGTGTGTGTGTGTGTGTGTGTGTGTGTGTGTGTGTGTGTGTGTGTGTGTGTGTGTGTACATATACATGTATACATGTATACATAGATATAGAGATAGATAGATAGATAGATAGATAGATAGATAGATAGATAGATAGATGATAGAGATAGATAGATAGACACACACACACACACACACACACACACACACACACACACATATATATATATACATACATACATACATACATATATATATATACACACACACATATATATACGTGTCTGTGTGTGTGTTTTCGTAGATTTTCACGGGTGTAGGTAAGCTGTTGTGTTCGGGTCTTTTCCCGTGTAAGATTGAGATTGTCTTGGCAATGTTTCGCCGAGATCTCACTCCCTATCTTCAGGCTGGTGTTTTTGGCTTCAAAAAATATATCAATCAATCAATCAATCCATATTACCCTGATACAGGTAGTCCTCAGTTTATGACCAAATTGAGCCAAAAAACTATGTTTCTATGTGAGACATTTGTTAAGTGAATTTTGCCCTACTTTATGACCTTGCTTGCTACAATTGTTAAGTGAATTGCTGTAGTTGTTAAGGTAGTGATATGGTTATTAAGTGAATTTGGCTCCCCCATTGACTTGACTTGTCAGAAGATCACAAAAGCTGATCACATGATCCCAGGACACAGTAACAGTCATAAAGATGAGTCATTTGCTTAACATCTGAATTTTGATCATATGACCCTGGAGATGCTGCGATGGTCATAAGTGTGATAAATGGTCATAAGTCATTTTTTTTAGTGCCATTGTAATTTGAATGTTCCTTAAATAAGCTGTTATAAGTCGAGGACTACCTGTAGTTGGTCAGAGCCCGCATAAAAAAGATGGAGACAAATGTCACCTTTGCCCATTCCCTTTTGGTTCGTAAGTTTCATACTCATTGTGTCCAAAGTTGGATTTGTAAGTGAAGAAAAGTGATGGCAGGGTTGGAGAAGCTTCTTTGACAGATGCTTTAATTGGCCATCACAGATGAATTCCCAGATGATTAAACTCTAAGAAATATTATATACAGATTTATATAATATGAAATTGGAATATTAAAGTGGGAATACAGGTAATCCTCAATTTACAACAGTTCATTTAATCCAGTGATGACTAACCTTTTTGTCCTCGCATGCCTAAATTGTGCATGTGAAGGGGGGGGGGAAGTTTTCATTCTCCCCAGGCTCCAGAGGCTTTGTTCGATCCTCCGGGAGGGTAAAAACTGCCATCCCACAGGCTCCAGAGGCCCTCCATGAAGCCTCCTCTGCACCCCCTTGCCCCATGCTCACGCGACCCCTGCACATGCATGCACAATCCCCCTGCATGCACACGCGTGACCCTGCATGCACTGCAGAGACCCAAAAAACAGATGGCCGGCAGGAGGCGCATGTACATGCATGGTGGAGCTGAACTGGGCGAAGGCTCATGTGCCCACAGAGAGGACTCCATGTGCCATCTGTGGCATGCATGCCATAGGTTCACCATCACGTATTTAGCAACACTGCTGAAAAAAGTGACTTATGACCAATATTCACATTTATGACCATTGCAGCACCCTCATGGTTACATTATCAAAATTCAGATGCTTGGCTCATATTTATGACAGTTGCAGTGACCCAGTGTCACTTGATCAGCATTTGTGACCTTCTGACAAGCAAAATCAATGGGGGAAGCCAGATTCACTTAACAACTGTGTTTAGAATTTAGAATTTAGAATTTATTTGTTATTTATAGGCCGCCCTTTTCCCTGAGGGGACTCAGGGCGGCTTACAGTTCATGGGAAGGGGGGTGCAAGATAAAACATAAGACAGTGCATAAATAAAAAATAAAACAATAAAACACAACTTTCATTCAGCATTCGGGTGGGGCGGATTAGAATCTTATCCCCAGGCCTGACGGGATAGCCAGTTATTAAGGGCTGTGCGGAAGGTCTGGACGGTGGTGAGGGTGCGAATCTCCACGGGGAGATCGTTCCAAAGGGTCGGAGCTGCTACTGAGAAGGCTCTCCTCCGCGTAGTCGCCAGTCGGCACTGACTGGCGGATAGAACTCGGAGGAGGCCTAATCTGTGCGATCTGATCGGTCAAAGGGAGGTAATCGGCAGGAGGCGGTCTCTCAAGTACTCAGATCCACTACCATGGAGAGATTTATGGATGGTAAGTAGCACCTTGAAGCGCACCCGGAGAACAACAGGTAGCCAGCACAGCTCGCGGACGATAGGTGTTATGTGGGCGAACCGCGGTGCACCCACAATCACTCGCGCGGCCGCATTCTGGACTAGCTGCAGTCGCCGGATGCTCTTCAAGGGCAGCCCCATGTAGAGCACATTGCAGTATTCCAGCCTAGAGATCACAAGGGCTCGAGTGACTGTTGTGAGGGCCTCCCGGTTCAGGTAGGGTCGCAACTGGCGCACCAGGCCAACCTGGGCAAACGCCCCCCTGGTCACAGCCGACAAATGATGGTCCAGAGTCAGCTGTGGGTCCAGGAGGACTCCCAAGTTGCGAACCCTATCTGAGGGGTGTAAAATTTGACCCCCCAGCCTGAGCGATGGAACACTGGCCAAATTATTGGGAGGGAAACACAACAGCCACTCGGTCTTGTCCGGGTTGAGTACCAGTTTGTTAGCTCTCATCCAGTTCCTAACGGCCTCAAGACCCCGGTTCATCACGTCCACCGCTTCATTGAGTTGGCACGGGGTGGACAGATACAACTGAGTGTCGTCCGCGTATTGGTGGTATTTTATCCCGTGCCTCCGAATGATCTCGCCCAGCGGTTTCATGTAGATGTTAAATAGTAGGGGGAATAAGACCGAACCCTCCGGCACCCCATATATTAGGGGCCTCGGGGACGATCTCTGCCCCCCTACCAACACCGACTGCGACCTGTCCGAGAGGTAGGAGGAGAACCACTGCAAAACAGTGCCTTCCACCCCCACCTCCCGCAGTCGTCGCAGAAGGATACCATGGTCGATGGTATCGAAAGCCGCAGAGAGGTCAAGGAGAACCAGGATGGATGCATAGCCTCCATCCCTGGCTCTCCAGAGATCATCGATCAATGCGACCAAAGCGGTTTCTGTGCTGTAACCAGGTCTGAAGCCGGACTGGAAGGGGTCAAGGTAACTAGCTTCCTCCAAGGACCGTTGGAGCTGGAAGGCCACCACCTTCTGTGTTACTAACTTAACTGCAGTATTCACTCAATAACTTGGGCAAGAAAGATCGTAAAATGGGGCAAAACTCACTTATATGTTTCATTTAACAACATAAATGTTGGGTTCTATTGTGGTCATAACTTGAGGACTACCTGTAGTAAGCTAATATATCCAAAATCTAAACCTTGGGTTTTCAATTTTGGATTACTTGAATTTTCATTGACATGTTTAAGTACGTGACGCCAGTGCAGCGATTAGTCTGAAAGATTTCTTTCAAGTGCTGTATGTAATCAAGTCATTCTGGTCTTCCACTGGTGCCAACCTTGCTAAGCATTTATTCTAATTTTTAAATGTTGCAAGTCAGGTTTGGTAAACTTATATACCTATATAAAGGAGTAAAGGAAAAACTGTGGGAAGATTATTTTAAGATATTTTAATTTTCCAATCATGTCACTGCATTTCACAATTAATGAACAATGACTAATGGAATTAGGTAGGGTCTTGCAGACATAATATTTAAGAATTCTCCTGGATGTAGATCTCAAGAAAAAATAACTTACCTGGAAAAATCCTATCAAACAGACCCTTACTTCACCTGTTCCTTTTGAAAATGTTTAGGAATCTGATAATGGGCCAGATTTCAACAATAATATGTTTCCCCTGGAATCTGAACACTTAACATTATTTGAATCTCAAGCACTTGCTTGTGTGGAAAAATGGGGTAACAAACAATTGATCTGATTGTTTAAATTATACCATTTAAGAAATGCCATAGGTAGTAAAACATCCAGACCCTGTAATTTTCTCAAGGTCTCTGCAAAACAGAGTAAGAATTGGTAGCATATTGTACTCACTATGTGATGGTTTACCATGCTGTGAACAGCTGCTTTTTAAAGAATAGAAATGGAGAAATTCCTAGTGTGATATTGCCAATCATGTATTTTATGTTTGTAAATCCCTAATATAAGTCCTTGTGTATATGAATACATGTGCAACAGAGGTGGTATTCAGGAGGTTCTGACCAATTCTGGAGAACCAGTAGCGGAAACTTTGAGTAGTTCAGAGAATCTGTAAATACCACCTTTGACTGCCCCATTTATTCTCTGCTTCCGGAGTCCCAGCTGATCAGGAGGAAATGGAGATTTTACAGTATCCTTCCCCTGCCATGCCCACCAAGCCATGCCATGCCCACCAAGCCACGCCCACAGAACCGATCGTAAAAAAATTTGAATCCCACCACTGGTGTGCAAACAGGAAAAAGTATTAATAACAGAGATAGGTGATTAGTAGGTCACACAAGAAACCTAAAAAAAATAAGGTAGTAGAAAGCTGCACATAAATCTTAATATATATTTATTCACTCATCTTAGTGACAAGAACCCCATTTATGTAGTGCATCTTGTGTGCTTAAATAGGTTTCTTTACCACCACACAAAATCAAGTTTTAAAAGCACATTGATATTAAGACTGTTTCATTTGCCATTTTCTAAATAGTAGCTAAAAGAAATTTTTTCACTCCTACAAGGTAAGCAAAATTACCCTGCAATATTGCAACAAATTAAAACATAATATCTATTTTTGAAATTACACCTATTTTTGGAAGAGAGCAGATGAATATGCAAGTAAGGAACCAGCAATTCGCAGGCTAAAGAGCACCATTAGGTCAACAGAGATCTGATTATTTCCCAAGACTTACAAGAAATGGCAAAATATTTTTCACTCGGGATGATGGGAAGAAAAAGCCTAAATAATGTAGTCATTATTTTAGGCTCTGAATTATCTATTTGTTATTATTAGAATGCTTTGCATACATTTTATTCTGAGGACCATTTACCTGTTTTTCTGAGAGTAATTTTTTTTATTTTGATTACTGATACATAGGAATTGCAGTATTTTGATGATTTCTCATACTAATCTGCCCTACTAAACTGATGTGTTGATTAAATGTAAAGTGAGATTATATATTTTCTTCTGGATTCCTCCAAAGAATAATTAGGTATAACAAATACATGTAGTCTTCGACTTATGACCACAGTTTGGACCAAAATTTCTATTGCTAAACAAGATGGTATTCGATTTTATGAGCTTTTTGCCACAGTTGTTAAGTGAATCACTGCAGCAGTTAACTAAATCCAGCTTCCCCCATTGACTTTGCATGTTGGAAGTCAGCTGAGAAAGTTGCAAAAGATAATCATGTGACCTGGGACACTGAAACCATCGTGACAAGTGCCCAAATTTTGATCACGTGACTGGGGATGTTGCAATAGTTGTAAGTGCAAGTGCAGGTTATAAGATACTTTTTTCAATACCATTGTAATTTTGAACAGTGGGTAAACATATGGTTGTAAGTCAAGTTCTACCTGTAACTCTAAATAATAAACTTTTATCCATTTGTTTTATTGATCAGTCAGATTGGATAAAACCAGGAATGAGCTCCCCTCAAGAGTGCCCTATCAAACTGAGAGATAAACGGGTCTACTTTAAAAGTTTTCGATTTCAGAGAAGCTTGACATTTAAGAAAATTATTGCTATAGGGACCAGTTTTTCTCTCTCTCTGGAAAATGACATGGCCTTCAGTTAAATTATGTAACGCCAAATAATTTAATATGAATAGAAAGAAAACTGAATAGTATGTGGCTGATTAATTATCAACTCAATAGGAAAGTACAAAGCTTGAATCATTGCATCAATGAATATTTTTAATGATATATAATCATGAGCAATTTTTAGGAAAGGTACTTCTAGAAAAAAAATGAAAGGATAAGGTTCCACCACTCTGTTCCTTCTAGAGTATTTTACTCTTACATACACATTATAGCATATCAGTTTTTTGATGCTGAATGTTGATGTTGAATAGAAATAATAGAAATAGGAAGAAGAGAAGACTTTATTGCCCAAGTATGATTATGTGATTGACACATAAGGAATTTGTCTCTGGTACATAAGTTCTCAGTGTACATAGAAACAGCAAAGTAATATAATCATAAGATATGAATAGAAAATAGTAGAAAAGATGAGAAGCATAATAATAATATAGCCATACCCATAGCCATGGATAAATATCAGACATAAGGCAGTATTGTGGTTATAAGGCATTTAGCAGATGGCACAAGGGAAAAAACTATCTTTGTGTCTAGTTGTTTTGGCTTGCAATGCTCTATAGCAGCATCCTGCGGGGAGGTGTTGAAGCAGTTTATATCCAGGATGTGAGGAGTCTGTAGATATTTTCTCAGTCTTTTTTCTGGCTCGTGAAGGATACAGGTCTTCAATGGAAGGCAGGCTGGTTGCAATTGTTTTTTTCTGAAATCCTAACTGTCCTGTTTGGTTGTTGTACCAAGCCAGGCAGTTATATGCTTACCATTTGTTTTGGGTTTTTTAAATATATAATATACGGCTCCAAAGGATGGCCATTTACTGTTCTGGTTCTTTGACTTTTTCTTAATGAATTCCTACAATTTTGTATTTGGTACACATTTATGCAAAAAACAAAAAAATTGGCAGATAAATAAATTTGACACAAACACTACAGATCACTAACAGATTGCAATTATTTTGAAATTGATATTGATTTAAAAACAACACCCAATAAAATTGAGAAAAGTGAAAAATAAGCCAATTTTATTGAAGAAAGAATACATCATATACTATGGACAGCAATTTTAGCGAAACAAGCAGTCATCACAGTCATCAATCAAAACACAAAGAAAGTTCTTAATACTAGCTTCACAGATGCCCTGCTATATAAATCTAATGCATAATTGTTCCCCACCAGAATTTTAAAAAGTTCAACTTTCCTAAATTACAACAACATTTGCAACAAAATGTTTGTAGGTTTTCATATGTGAAGGGTAATAAGTCAGAGTATCATTACAAACTGACAGATCCTCTGATCTGTAAAAGTTGTCTTCAAGTGCAGAAGATAAACCAGATTGTTCCTCTGTACAATTTCTCAGAGTAAACTCCTTGGTAAAGCAGAATTTAATCTGGCCTATTACTTGTAGCCGTCCCTGAAGAAGGAAAACAAAACAACACTGTAGAAAAAGTATATAGGAAAGTTTATAAAGAAATTATTGATATTTCAGTGGTTGACAGTTCAACAGAATGAATTTAATCTTCAGAAGCCAACAGTTACAGCTGCATGATACTCTACATTTATAGTTACCAAAGAACACAATAAACTTAGAATAGAATAGAATAGAATAGCAGAGTTGGAAGGGACCTTGGAGGTCTTCTAATCCAACCCCCTGCCTAGGCAGGAAACCCTACACCACTTAATATCTACTACTTGGAATAATGCTGATTTTTTTCAGATCAGAAATAGATGGCCAAGATATAAATTAAGTCTATTTTGACATACTGCAGTAAATTTTATGAACTATTTTGCTCAAAACAGAACTCCCAGCAATAGAAAAAAAAGAGCACAATTTGAAGTCAGCAACCTTCTACATAAACAAACTGTACTTAGAAATGCATATTGATTTCTTAATTGTATTTTATTGCTGTTTACTTTTAATGGCATTAAAAGTATTCAGAATGAAGCTGTTCCTTGAAAATATTTTAAAAACCATATACCTAAAATAGACCTCAATATAGTTTCTGTCAACAGATGCAAAAGGCAATACATTTTCTACTTAGGTAGAACTTTAGAAAATGTTTCCTCAAGTAGGGCCCCTTCATCAAATATACCACAAATGAGAATTGACAGAATCAGTTTTCCAAATGGCATTGGCTGCCACCTCATCAATGAAACAGGCAAACAAAGTAACCAAAAATGTCATTAGGTGAAGTCCAAAAAAAGACCTCAGCATTCATATTTTCTATATCATCTAAAAGTTATTTTAAACTAACTGATCTGAAATATAAACCTACAAAGGCACATTTGAAAAGAAATATTTAATCTACATATTGCCATAAACCTAAATCATATGAAAGCTAGCTACGTGCAGTTTTAACTTTCTTTCATTTTTACTTCCCATTTAAAGTCTAAATCTGGACAGATGGAAAGAAAGAAAGGCAGAGGGAGGGAGGGAGGGATTTTCATCATTATTGAGGGCAGACTGATGAGTCTGTATTGAAAAATATCTGAAAGAATGATTAAATAACTAATGTATTTAATCTTCAACTTCCAAATATTAAAACAATGTTTTTTTTAAAAAATAATGATTAAATATTAACTAGACAGGCACTAAGAGAAATATGTACCTCTTCAGGAGGAATACACTGAATCTTTGGCATTATATTGTAAAAATTTTCAAGAGCTTCTTTGATGACTGTCAGCTGAAGATTTAAACATGAAATAAATAATATAAAAAGAATCAAGCATCTGTTTAACAAAAGATGTGTTTTCATAGTCTAGAATTATGAAAACTCTGTATGAAAATAAGAAAAATAATAATACACAAGTTGTGAGATGAAAGTCTGCATTTGTAATAAAATTGTCTCTTTTCATACTTCTTCCCAAAATTAACTCTTAAATTTCCTGAAATGAATTTTGATTAGATATGTTTGTTCTTCTAATGGAATTCTTCAGTGGAAAGACTTAATTAGATTCTCGTCACCACTAAAGTATTATACAACGACAATTAAAGGCTACAGTTTTGCAGAATGCAATGCAGAGTGACCTTTTCTCTCACCTGATAGTAAGTAGAGCCTGGCATTATCCCAACTTTCGAGAGAACACTGAAAGAGAAAGAACTCTTATCAAACATCATTATTTTCCCACATGTAAAAGATTACATAGAAAACACATATAAGACTTCAAGAAGTCAAATTCTTGAAATCTTCTATGTCTACACAGTATGTCCAACATTGTTTGACTAGTATTACATTTTGCTGCTCACTTTCTCTTAAAATTGTTATAAGGCCTATTGTAGCCGGAACATTGGGGTAATAATGCTGAATTGATAATCCATAGAATAAGTGAAACCTTACAATGTTCATAAAGTAACCCACTCATTTTAGGGCTACTTATACATTGTACACTGACAAACATTACATGACATCAATTTTCTAAAAACAGATTGAAAATTCCTGCTGTATCTTTCAGGGAATGCTTGGAGCCCTGAAAGCTCTTTATTAGGAAAATGTGTTATGGCAGACAGGTTTCTAGACAAAGCTTCTAGTTTATGTAGTTTGACCAAATGCAGTAATACAGTAGTACAGTAATTGTGCATATTTTACGATGTCCCATCAGAGAGGAAATTGAAAAGAAATAGCTAGCAACCTACAAGAATTGAGTATTTACAAAATATTTCAAATTATGCCAACTGAGACTATTTTTCCAAAATGCTGTGTTATCTCCAGTCTTCTTCATTATCTGTCTCAAGGATACTGTATATGCACACATATAATGGTTTCTTGTTTGATATTTATGACTAATTTGAGGAATTGCATTTCATTTATTGATCCACAATATCTAAATTTCTCATGTTCATTTAATATTTATATTTGATAATCACATACAGAACAAATGCTTACAGCCAGAATTGTCTTGGACTGGCACTTAGTGATGTCTGTACTCACCTATACTTACTTGTTTTTTAGCCCAGCTGAAAGGCGCAGCAAACAGATTGCTGCACCTCAGCTGTTTTGGCACGCCTCAGCTGCAGTAGAAGGTAGGTTTTTTAGCTTTCTTTTAACCTACTGCATGAGCGTGCAAAGTGCAAGCTCAGCGAACTGGTTGTTATCACAGGTTGAATCACTGCTATAATACCTAGAGTTGGGATCTTCCCACCAACACAGAGACTCATGAGAGATCTCAGCAACACCAATAGATTCAAGACTAAGTGATGGTATAATGTTTTTGTTATGTATCAGCAACTTCCCTGAACAAATATTTTTCAACTTCTAACCTTTAAGGAAGCATTAGACTAAGCCCTACATACCTGGCAGACTCAGGATATAATAACCACTTTTATTTCTGTAAATAAATGAAATACTGCATACTCCTTAACAGAGAGTCTTACATATAGTAAGAGTAGTAGTGACTCTGAGAAAATAATTTTCCCCACCTGTTAAGGTCAATTTTTCTATAGAGTTCCAGTGTCTTCTGAAAATACATTTTTGTGAGTTAAGAGCCTCTATCTCAGCTGCACATGTCCCATGTTTTTCCCATTCATGTCTCCTATGTAAAGAAAAAAAGGTTAAAAAATAACTAGTATCTTGAAACACCAATGTATTTGGAAAACTATACAAAAATTCTGTAATCTTCTATTTATTTGAGAAGAAAATCTCAATTGTGAGTCTAGTCAAGATTCTACCACTTTGCTCATTGCATTGGAAATCTAGAAAATTCAAGCATAAAGCCAGCTTTAGTAATTGTTCTTCTTAAGAGATACAGTTAGATACAACAGATCTAATGATAGGTAATATCTTTACATTTCTGTATGATAATGCATGTTTTGCAACTGTAACATCTTTTATAGCTTATTTATTATTTATTTAAATATTTTGACTGCTCAACTCCAATGAACTCAGCGCAACTCAAACTATTATTCCTTAGGGATGCTCTAAATCAGGGGTGCTTAATTCTGGCCCGCAGGGGAAGAATTAAATGGAAACGGTGAAGGACCATCCCGCAGTGCCTCTGCCAGTGAAAATGTGTATGGCCCCCGGGCTCCGTTTTGGCTGGCAGAAGGTTTCAGAAGGCCATCCATGCCAAATATGGGACCCGAAGGCCAAACAAAACAAAAGGAGAAATGTTTCCCCTTTTGCATTTAAGCATCCAAGAATGGACAGGAAAGGAAAAAGGGAAAGAGGAAAGACGAGGAAAAAGATGGGAAGATGGAAAGAGAGAAAGGAAGGCAAAAGGAAAGAGGGGAAGGAAGAAGAAAGAACAAAGAGGGAAGGAAGGAAGGAAGGAGGAATTCCTGCCTTAGCACTTGGCCACCAGCAGACGGCAAGGGTCCTCTGGAGGACAAGAGTTTGGCGCTCTCCCTGGACACGCCTTCCTTCACTGGAGGCAATGGGTCCCCTCAGCCCCGCCCAGGCCACCAGCATGAGTAATGTCAAACGTTGGTCATGCCCATCCTGGCCATGTCCGCCCATCCCCCCAAGGTCAAACACGCGGCCCACAATGAAATTGAGTTTGACACCCCTGCTGTAAATGGTACTCTAAATGTGTATTTTCCAAACTCCTTTGTATATATAAAATTACCTCCTTAGTATATATGAATGTCTTGGATAGGTCTCTTTCTGCTGAGAAAAGGATTTCTTTTTATGAATAATTTAAATTAAATGACAAGAGAAGTGAAGGTGTGATGGTTAAGACACCAGAAACAGTTTGGAGTCTTCTGAATTTGCTTTTCAAAAGCAAGAAAACTTAGCATTTGAGAGAAGACATGCTGCAGTCATTTTTCATGTGGAACTGAAAACTATGGAAACCACAAAGTGTAAAGAAAAGCTTTGTTTTTACTTTATCAAATGAAAAGAAAACAATCTTGTCTTTGTGCCTAACAAATAGTCATTTTGTAGCATATCAAGGACATTGCTACCAACTTGATGGACACACAGAATAACAAAGGTTAATTGTTGAATACATTTTTTCAGTGAAAAATGTCAGTACGGAAACTTTACTTCCCATCAAGGTTACAAATCAGAAAAATAAAAGCAGTTCTAGTATAAAACAGAAGACAAATCAGTTTATCTGTTCAAGTCTTAAAGCATTCATTTTTTTTCCTGGTGGGCTGTATTCATGAGGCAGACTTAAACAAAATATATGGCATCTTATAATGTAGTCTGCATTTTTCATTCATAATTCCTTACTTTTAATGCTGTGTTCATATATTTTTGCTTTATGGTATTGTGGTTACTACCAATGTGGAATTGCATTTGCCCTGCAAGTGGGCCACATTGCTGCAATGTGGTTACTTACAATCTGCTTAGAACCCACTCAAACTAAGGTAGTGTGCATGTTCCATAAACAAATAATATTAAAATAATTACTTAATTTCAACTGAACGATATGCAGCTGTATAAATGAGGATAATACATAAACAGCCATTTCTCAAAAAAATCTTCGCTTAATTGCTATTTCATGTTAGGGCTATGTAGTATTTTAGAAATGATTTGGAAAATGAGCTTTGCAGTTTACAGGAGTATGAATATAGTACCTGTTTGCAGTGTTTAAAGCAGCTTCAGTAAATTGGAAATAGGTGTTACATTTACACTCCTGTGCTCAACAAAGCACATGCTCCAGGGATTGTGTGACTGTACTCTATAGTGACTCTGATTCTGGGAAAGTTGTGGCTCTTTAAAGAGTTACATAGTAATAGGCTATATATTATTGGGAAACGTCTAGCCAGGCAGAGCGGAGTCTCAAATGGGGGATTAGCCTTGAATTGCTGCACAGGTCCAAGAGATTTTTCCCCACCCCACCCCCCTTTTTAAGTGCCATAGAACCTTATTTATCTGTTCCCATGAAAAGGCAAGCAGTCTGGGGTTATTTTTGTATAGTAGAGAGATTATAATAAAGTATTAACTCATTTTCCTTTGATGTCTAGTTTGGGCTTTTGTTATATGTACTTCTATTTTAAACAGAAAAGCTAAAGGCAGTCATAATGATGCAGCAAATTAAGGTTAAGGATCTGAACGATGATGCAGTCAGATTACTTCTTCATACTTTTTAAGCACTTTCCCAAGTGCTTAAAAATTACTTGTCATTGGTACAATATATCTGTTCATCTTTTAAAAATAAGCACAAAAAGGTGCAGTCAAAATTGTACTTAGAAGAAATCTTACATGGATATGTTCATGTCGTCTCCTAAAATCAGGTAGAGCTTGGGGAAGCTTTTACCTTTCTTTACTGGGAATCAATGGATATTGCATTCTAGAGCTCTGAAATTATTCAGATTTGATTCCAAAAAGTTGCTTTGAAGAGTACAGGGATATGAACACAGCACCTTTTTCTGAAACATGTGAGTTGTATCTTTTTCTGGAATTGTGCAGTAGCTGCAAAGGGCAGTTAATAATCCTAGTTAAAGATACATTTATGTTAATGTGCCAAGACAGTATTTGTCATGCTCCAAATTAGCTTTATAGAATTGGAGCCAAAGTACTCACAGTACAGTGTATTAAACATAATACAAGCTTAATGGATTTCTTTTCATAATCAATATACTGGATACTTTACAAAATAATGTAACAGGACATAATTAGTGCCATAAAGATGAGTTTGACTGAAAACATTAAAACTGAATTTTATAGTTGAACTCTCGTGAGGGTCAAAAATACCATCTATATGTCTAAATACAGTATGTTATTTGAGAAAGCATGAATGCTGAAACAAACTAATCATCAGAAATCCATAGTTTGTATTATCTGCATATCTGACTCCTATTGTTACCTAGGGTGTTTCATTTAGAAAGGCAACTAAAATTAAGCATTTATGCAAAGCCATCAATAGGGTTAAATGTGACACAACTCACCATAAATAAGTATGGTTCGTATGTAGTATATCTGGCCAATATTCGTTCATGTCTTCCATAAAATCCTAGCAATATAAAAAAACCTATAAAATTAAAAAGCAAGGATATGATGCAAACTTCATCTAGATTTTTTCAATGAATGTTTCATTTTATTTTATTAGATTTTAATCTCTTTATTGTTTTATAAATAATTGAAGATGACGAACATAACCTTTTCTCCACAACAGCCCTGTGAGGTGAGCTGGAATGAGAGAGAGTGACTGCCCCCCTTTCATGTATAAAGTAGGACTAGAACTCATAATCTCTTGATTTTTAACCAGAACTTTAACCACTACATCCAACTGGCTGTATAAAACAGCCTCGTATCTATAAAATACTTCACACAACAGCTTTAGTTAACATGTGATTATGATAATATTGGAACTTGTAAGCAACTCTGCAAATTATTTAAAAAGGGACTCAAAAATGAATGACTCATCCTCTTTTTCTAGTTCCTGGTTTGGTAATAAACGTTTGCTGATTGAAATGTATTAATAAATAATACCACTTTGGCAGAATACCCTAAAGCTGAGTCCAGTCAAATTCTTGACTTAATTATTATTATAGTTTTTCTTCAAGTACTCAGTACCTACAATTTATTTGATTCATACCTTAAGTTCAGATATATTGAAGTGCCAACTTCTATTACATTCTGCAGCTTTATCAGGCCTGGGGAAGAAGCAGAACAAAAGAGTGCAAAGGGTGAAAAACCAACTGTTCTTAATGGTAGTGGAATGCATTCTCCTTCTCTAACATACATCTTGTGAAATGGGAGACATCACAGGATTGTCTTGAGAAGAGTTAAGGACAGATGATATAGTACGTACCTTATTCGATATCATAAAGGTTAAAAAAATTGAGAACATTAAAAAAAATATATAATGTAATCTCATAGCAATTTAGCATAGAGATGTACAATTAGTGATTCCATAACTTCCTTTTTTGGGAGACAAACAAATCCCAGTAAATAAACCAAACTATTTATAAATATAAAAGGAATATTAAATTTTAATTTACCTAGAAATCCTGGTATTTTTATATAAGTGTTTTGATTCATGGATTACCATAGATTATTTATAATAACAAATCATTTATTTAAAAAAATCATTTATGATATAATAAAAACTTTCACCTTCTATGGGCATCAGACCAGAATATTTCAAATATGATACTATGAACTTAGAAAGACTAGCAATACAAGATTTTTTTCTCCCAAATTTATACCTTACCAGAATCCATGGATTGTCCAGTACATTGGTGGTTCTTTGCATTCATTTTCGTTCATCTAGAGAAAATAACGGGTTATTAAAGGAAAACCATTTTTATGCAGAATGGGAAAAATAGGGTCTAATTCAGCTGTGATTCAAATTATTAATTCTGATTGTTGTTTCAATTTGTCTCAGATTTGATTGGGGCATCTGATGTAATGATTCAGCATGAATTCAATCTATTTGTTTTGATTTAGACCTTGGAGTCAAACTTTTGTACAACCCTAGAAGGTGAGTGTTTTAAGGGAAAAAAAACAGAAATCATCAATATCCAATTGGGCTGACAGACAACCTCACAACATCTGCAAAATATAGCAGAGGTTCCTGTTCACAAGATAAATATGATGGTGGGCAATCTCAAACTGAGTATTCCAACACATTGTCCAGAAGAAAAAGCAGAAAGTAATTTAAGCTAATTGTTTCCTGATGAATTAGAAAGAGGAACAGTTTCTTCCTGGAATGTTCTTATCCATCATTATATTTTTTTTATCTACAATAATACTTACAGAGTCTTGATGTAGTTCAACAGTGCTCAAGTAAATAAAGATGGTGTGGAAGAATAATGTTTTATTTTGGAACACAGCAGTCCTTTTTTTACTTATTAATTTAAAAGACACTTAATTAACTTTAGTGAGACACTGAATGTGACAGTCAACCAAGGAGGTATCCCAAAGATACCTCTTTTAAATAACCTGGACTTAGACTGTGCAGGCCTTTGTGGATTATTTTAGAAAATACCTTCCCATAAATGGCCTAATAGTTGAAGCTGATAAATAGTATTCATCTCACTTATAATTATTCATAGGCCATATTGTAACTGGGAGAAAAAACCAACAATACAGTTTGATGCAATTTATCCAGCTACCATTCTTTCTGGAATGTTACACTGAATGTGTATGAAGACTGAGTGGTGAAGGATTTGGTTCTATATCTGCTGTGCTATAATCTCAAACCAGTAAAATTATATGGAGATACTATTAGCAAGCTTTATTTCATCAAGAAGTGCTAATACTGGAAACCCCGGAAAGTTGGTCCCATTTTCATAAAAATAAAAACACTGGTAAACTATTTGAAAATAGCCTCTTCAGAATACCTAGTATTAGAAAAAAAAAGTTGATAAAATCAGAGTAATTTGAAATTTATCTAAAATTTATTAATATACAATTTATCTAAAATTATCTTCATTTTGAATTAATACTTTGTCATATGAAGTATTCCATTTAATGACAAAATGGACTGATAAGCCATGGGTGTTTGAAACCAGTTGTATATTTCTGGTTTTAAGAAAACAACCCTGGGTAAGAAATGTAAAATTTACGCAAGCCCAAAATCTGAGGGAGAATTTCTACAAGATGTTTTAAAAATGGCATTTAGATTCTAAAAAATTGGCTTATATGTATCCGAACCTACAACCTAAATGCTGGAGATGTGATTGTGCTGATGCTACGTATTATCATATATGTTGGTCTTGTAAAAAGGTCAAAGCATTTTGGATAAAAATATGGTGGATTATGCAAAATATCTTTAAAAAGGGGATAAAGTTTACCCCTCAGTTATTCTTGTTAGGTATAACTACTGATTGTACTGTTATAGAGACTAATTTGATTTTGAACCTAACAATGGCAGCAAGACTGTTGGTGGCACAATACTGGAAGAAGGAAGATCTGCCTACTATTCAAGACTGGACATTAAAAGTAACAAATTTAGCAGAGATGGCTAAAATATCAGCATACCTCAAGGATCATTCAGACGAGAAATATAAGCAGGAGTGGAGAAGATGGATTGATTATATTCAAAATAAATATGGGACTAAGAAACTCCAGATAGCCTATGATTGAATCAGCAAGGAATGACATAACCTGTTTAGAGTTAGCTTAACAAAAGGCGAGTTAAAGTACAAGTGGGGGATGATGCTAAAGTCTGTTAGTTTATTTTAGAATATGGTTCTTAAAGATTTATACCCTGTATTTGCTCTGGGAGGTTGGGGGGGGGGAGGTTGGAGGGGAAGGTGGGTTTGGGTCAGAGAGGGGAGGTAAATATTTGTAAAACCTTTTTTAAAACTTTTAATAAAAAAAAAGAAACTAACTCTGTGTTATTCTGACATGGTCCCTATTTGTCAAGGCTTTTTTTTCCTTTAGCGCTTTTTAGAAGCATTTAGCTTACTACTAAGATAAGTAAAATATTCTACTTACTCCTTATATTAAAAACAACCCTTTTAGCCTTGCAAACCTTTTCTGACCACATTCACTGCAATGGTCACCATGCATGTAAGATGACATCTGGGACCAAATAAAAATTAACCACCCTTACAATGTTTGTTCTGAATGAAGGTTGGAATTGGACATGTGCATGTCTCTGAATATTATTTCACATTATTCTGAAGTTGTCAATTTTATTTATAATATTGGAAAGGTAATTATTAGTTTTGAAATGGTTGCTTGTATTTTATGTTAATATTGACTGCGAGCTTTGCAAAACTTTCTGATATAACATACAGATATAGCAAATAAATGCTTTGAAATTGAATCCTTTTTTCTATGAAATTATTAAATTTCTTTTAAAAAGTTATTTTCTAAATATAAATGCTTTCCTATTTTTAAAAATGGCTGTAGCTGGCTCTTATGTGGAAGACTATCACGTAAGACAATTTAATTGAAATCCAGAAATGGAGAACATATAGATCCAAACCATTTTGGTAGGGAGGAGTGAATTAGAACCCCATCTAGGTCTAGTATATAAAAACTATGTCATTTTTAAAAAGTCCCCCCCCCCTTTCAACTCCATCTCACTACCCATTGCAGCCCCTACCTTTCAGAGCATGCAGTGCACCATCTAGCTACCAAAAGCCTACTTTTGCATTATGATTTAAGTTGGTTTAGAATATGGCAATATTTAAGTAAAAAGTGTGGTTTAAAAGTAAACAATCTTGTTACCTGGTTTTAAGGAAGGCAATACTCCCATGTTAGAATTGCAGAGTGCTGTAAAAAGTAGTAATTGTTTAACAAAACCCTCTGGCAGGCAATTTTTCATATGATAAAAAGAAAGTTGTAAATCCTATCACAACTGTTTTTTCCTCAAAACATTTTTTAGGCTACTTTAAATATGAGTCATAAAATGCTTGCCATTTTTTCATATTCACCAATATTTCATTGAACTAGCAGAATACCCTTCATTAAAAACAAACTCAAATCCATTTGCAGTCAACAGTAAGTGTTACATTTATTTTGGCAAGAGAAGAGCAGGAATTCAGCCAATTTTGCGGTAGAAAATAAGTGGGGAAATTCATTGCTTTCAAGAGCTCAGTCCTTGACTATGGCATCAGAGACACTTAAAAGCAGAAAATATTTCCAAGTATTCTGATCAACAGTACAGTTCAGAGAAGCAGTTCTGAAGCTTAACAAAAAGTCTAATGGAAAAGATATGCTCACAATAGTCAGTGAATGGAGATATAGCTTGGCTTTTCTACAAAGTAACCAATATTATCACGTGGTACCTTGTAGGTGTTGGGGATCTCAATGTCTATCAGTGCTGAACAATGCAGCAGGGCAAATGTCAAAGTACAGCAGGAGGTCTATTCCAAAAGGATGTGAAGACTCTACTTTTATTCCAGCTTTTGTATTAGGTTAGGTGGTATATGTATCTTTATAATGGAGGTTCTGGTAAATTCCCCATTGAAATACTCAATAAGTGTTTCAGTTCTTAATATTAGCAATTCCCAAGATTATTTTCTGCTCACCTGAAATTCACATATTTTTAATTGCTTCAAATCTTATAGCAAGAACAAAAGGAAACACAAGATGATTGAATCTTAACTTCTTAATATAAGATGACAGGATTTTCCTGTACAGTATATGCTTCTCCTTTTATGATGTAAAGAAACCAAGAAGTTTCTAACAGCCCTTCTTTTTTTTATTTCACCCACCAATAAAATAAGTAGGTTTCACTGCAGGATATCAAAGCTGTTTATAGTTGGATTTGTTTGAGCCTGAAAACTAGACTTTCCTAAGAAAGAGGTAATTTGAAAGACATTAGACTCCCCATGTCAAAAGCTACAAGCAAGAAATAAAGGCGCTCTCTGCACAGACAATAGATGTATTCATGGAATGAAACTATTTAGGCTGCATCCACAAGATGCCCCATTATTTCCACTAGATATATCTTCAGGCCAGTACGCATATTTTGTCAACACACAACTGAAGAATTCAAAAGATGTCTTAAATCCTGAGTCTGAGCTCAAGAACTTCCATCCAGATAACCCATGGAGGTAGCATGAAGTGATGCCGTAAATAGTGGCAATATGCTCAGCCCCAATTTATCTGATACGTCTATTGTAGGACCACTTTCTTCCAGGTAATGGGGTCTATTCAGTGCCTATTCTGCAGTATGGATTTAGTTGCAAGAGTGACTGGAGTTCCAATTTCTGAGTCCCCTTTTTCCTTTTTCTACATAGGTTGAGTTAAGCTGTTATAAAAACCCTGAAATGGATGAATCTGTCCTCCACTTAACATATGTAATTGAAAGCATAATAAAAAGGACTCATCTGTTATGCTTCTGTCACCTGATG
>NW_022473851.1:0-22581 GCF_009769535.1 Thamnophis elegans | reverse complement strand
CATACTACATACATACATACATATATATGTACATACACCAACTATTATATATGTTTATGTGTGTGTGTGTGTGTATATATATAGAGATATTTACAACCCCCGGTATGCCCAAATATGGGAGGAAGATCACTACTTCCATTCTCTGTCCTTCGGCTCGTCACAACATATATATATATATATATATATATATATATATATACATACATACACAGACACACACACAAATACATATACACAAACATACATCTATATGTGCCTTTCTGTGTCTGTCTGTCTGTCTGTCTATCCATCTATCCACCCACCCATCCATCCATCCATCTATCTATCCAACCATCTATCAATCTATCAAACTATCAAACTATCTATCTATCTATTTATCATCTATCTATTTATCTCTCTATCTATCCATCATCCATCCATCCATCTATCTATCTATCATCTATCTATCTATCTATCTATCTATCTATCTATCTATCTATCTATCTATCTATCTATCTTCATCCTCATCCTCATCCTCCTCTCCACAAACCCCAATCCCCTCTAGCACTGATGATGTAACCTAGTTGGGCAATGAAACGTCTACAACAAAACAACCAAATTCGGAGGGCACCAATGACCCCACAAGTCCTCTTCCTCCTCCTCCTCCTCTCCGCAAACCCCTCTCCCTTCTACAACTGATGATGTTACCTAATTGGGCAATGAAACGTCTACAAGAAAGCCACCCAGCTCAGAGAGCACCCAGGACTCCACCGTTCAACCCTGAGCAATAAATATTTCCTTCTATCCATCTGTTCGATCTTATGACCCCCACCGCCATTCATACAATTGTAGCATTGTGACTTCTGGGGACACCGCAGCCCCTCCTGATCCTTTTCTTGGACTAGCGCCAGTTTTACTAAGTCTCGACTTTTGCGGAAATGTTGTTTTCAAAGAGAAATAATAGGGATTTTTTTCCTCCTTCCTTTAAGTCCTTGACACACACACATTCTTCCGACAGCAACACACAAATCCCATTTCATGCTCTTCGGTGCCCGCTGAACATTTCCGGCTGAGAAGGGAAGAGCGGAGTGGCTGCCAAATCACCACACCTTGCCTGGCACTTACCTGGCCACGATTTCATTGTCTACCTTGATGATACAATAGGGATCGCTTGTGCCAGACCTGGAGGGAACAAAACAGCACCACGGGTGAGTGTTCGAGGCCAATTTACAAGCACATCGACAAGTTCAAAAGCAAACTTCCTCCACCCAGAGCAACTTCCCAAACCTGGTTGGAGGGAGTCCTCAACTTGCGACTGCAGCTGGGCACCACAGTTCCCTTGTTCGGTGAGTTTTGCGACCATTTTACGCACCTCACTTCCCACAGCGGTTAAGGGAATCCCTGCCGTTGTGCAGTGAGCCACACGGTCGTTAAGTGAGTCCAGCTCCCCTCCCCCGTTGACTTGGCTTGTCAGGAGGTCACCAAAATGGAAATCACGTGACACACACACACACACCCAGGACAGTTCGGCCATCATAAACATATTCGTAAAATGGGCAAAACGTAACAAATGTTTCACTTAGCAACAGAAATTTGTGATAGTTAAGTCAAGGAGTCTCTGTAAAGCTGCCTTTTGTAATTGACCGAAGGGGATTTTGTCAATGCCCATGAGGTTCAAAGGCTGCTCCAGATGTTTTGGTTTGCACCCAGGGCAACTATCACTATGGGTGCTATCTTTGCCGCCTTTTGCCACAGTCGTTCCATCTGCCTTTGCAAGTCTGTTTGTGTAGAATAGAATAGAATAGAATAGAATAGAATAGAATAGAATAGAATAGAATAGAATAGAGAATAGGAATAGAATAGAATGTAATAGGAATAGGGATAGGGATAGGGATAGCGATAGGGATAGGGATAGGAATAGGAATAGGAATAGGAATGGGATAGAACAGAATAGAATAGAATGTAGAATAGGGATAAGAATAGAATAGAATAGAGTAGAATAAAATAGAATAGAATAGGAATAGGAATAGGAATAGGAATAGGAATAGGAATAGGAATAGGAATAGGAATAGGAATAGGAATAGGAATGGAATATAATATAATATAATATAATATAATATAATATAATAAGAATAAGAATAAGAATAAGAATAAGAATAAGAATAAGAATAAGAATAAGAATAGAAATAGGAATGGGATAGAACAGAACAGAACAGAATAGAATAGAATAGAATAGAATAGAATAGAATAGAATCAAATGTAGAATAGGAATAGGAATGGAATAGGAATAGGAATAGGAATAGGAATAGGAATAGGAATAGGAATAGGAATAGAATAGAATAGAATACGCATTGGAAGGGACCTTGGAGATTTTCTAGTCCAACCCCCTGTCTAGGCAGGAAAACCTACACCACTTCAGACAAATGATCATCCAACATCTTCTTAAAGACTTCCAGTGTTGGAGCATTCACAACTTCTGGAGGCAACTTCTGTTCCACTGATTAATTGTCCTCACTGTCAGGAAATTTCTCCTAAGTTGCTTCTATCCTTGATTAGTTTCCACCCATTGCTTCTTGTTCTACACTCAGGTGCCTTGGAGAATAGTTTGACTCCCTCTTCTTTGTGGCAACCCCTGAGATATTGGAAGTCGGCTATCATGTCTTCCCTAGTCCTTCTTTTCATTAAACTAGACATACCCAGTTCCTGCAACCGTTCTTCCTATGTTTTAGCCTCCAGTCCCCTCATCATCTTTGTTTAAATAGAACAGTCCTTCCACATTGGTGGAGGGCATTTAATTTTCCTCCGGAGGCTAAGAGTGGGCCGCTTCCAGAGAGGAGAGGTGCAAAAGGAATTCTTGGATACGCATCCCTGAATCTACAGCAGAGCTGCGATGTTGCCCTAGTAGGTTGTTGTTGTTGTTGTTGTGTTCCTTTTAATTATATATCTATATATAAAAATCACTTTGGGCCTCCTGGGTTGAGTTTTTCCAGCATGAGCACCGCACAAAAGCATCCTTTGCTAAATCCATGGAAACGGTGAGTGGACCCACGTCGGGTTGTAAGTCTGTGTGTGTGTGTGCAGGCGTCAGAGACAAGCCTGTGTTGTGATGCTGAAAAAAAAGGATAGAGAAGGTTTCCCCCTTCTCTTGGAATGGATCTGGTTCTTTAGATCCCGGGGCCACTGAAACGGAAGGAGAGGTGGGTCCCATTGAACCGCTGATGACCAAAAGCCATTGACAACAAGCGAGGCCAACCACAGAGGTGGAAAGTGGTAGAAAGTCTTTTCCTTTGTGGCTTTATGGGGCAAGCCAATATCGGAGTATCTGTCTCATAGAGGAGGGGGGTCAACCTATTCTCCAAAGCACCAGAGAGCAGGGCAAGAAGTAAGCGATGGACGTGACCCGACAAATGTGCGCACGACAAAAGCACGCCGACAAAACCGCGACGCTAAAACCGCGACGTCATCAACACGACGTCATCAATGCGGTGACAACAGCGCGGCGACAGAAGCGCGATTTAAGTTAAAGTAAGGGTTAGGTTTAGGGTTTAGTGTTTAGGTTTTAGGGTTTAGGGTTTAGGGTTTAGGGTTTAGGGTTTAGGGTTTAGGGTTTAGGGTTTAGGGTTTAAGGTTTAAGGTTAGGGTTAGGGTTAGGGTTAGGGTTAGCTTTAGGGTTAGCTTTAGGGTTAGCTTTAGGGTTAGCTTTAGGGTTAGGGTTAGGTTTAGGTTTAGTGCTAGGTTTAGGTTTAGCGCTAGGTTTAGGGTTAGGTTTAGGGTTAGGGTTAGGGTTAGGTTTCGGGTTAGGTTTACAGCGCGCTTCTGCTGCCGCGCTTCAGCGCTCATTCGTCGCCGCGCTTTAGAATTCGCGGTTTCATCACCGCGGTTTAGTCGGGCGCACTTTTGTCGTTCGCCCTTTTGTCGGTGAACCAGCGATGGAAGCTTACCAAAGAAAGATCCAACCTAGAATTAAGGAGAGCTTTCTTATCAGTGAGAATAATGGACTGACTTGGCTGTTGCACCATCACTGGAGGTTTTCAGGAAGAGGCTGGACAGAGGTTATATAATGTATTGATAGAATTAGATTCTGAAACAGAGCTAGTTAAAGATTGTACGATAAAATGGGCACAAACTTTTGAGGAACCAATAATGATGGAAACATGGGAAAAGATTTGGGTAAGAAATGTAAAAATTTACGCAGGCCCAAAACTTGAGAGATAATTTCTACAAGATGTTTTATAGATGGCACTTAGATCCTAAAAAATTAGCTTGTATGTATCCAAACTTACAATCTAAATGCTGGAGATGTGATTGTGCTGATGCTACGTATTATCATATATGGTGGACTTATAAAAAAAGTCAAAGCATTTTGGATAAAAATATGGTGGATTATTCAAAATATTCTTAAAAAGAGGATAAAGTTTATCCTCAGTTATTCTTGTTAGGTATAATCACAGACTGTACAGTTATAGAGACTAACTTGATTCTGAATTTAACAACGGCAGCAAGACTGTTGGTGGCGCAGTACTGGAAGAAGGAAGAATTGCCTATCATTCAAGAATGGACGTTAAAAGTAACAAACCTAGCAGAGATGGCTAAAATATCAGCATACCTCAAGGACCATTCAGATGAGAAATACAAGCTGGAATGGAGAAGATGGACTGATTATGTTCAAAACAAATATGGGACTAAGAAATTTCAGTTAGCTTATGAATGAATGAATGAACAAGGAATGTTACCGTGACCCGTCAAAAGCGCGTTCCACAAAAGCGCGGTCGACGAAATCGCGTATGTGACGTCATCACAACGCGACGAAAAAGATCGAAAAATTGAAATAAAAATTAAATTACACCAAGCCGATTCACATAAAGGTAAGGGTTAGGTTAAGGGTTAGGGTTAGGGTTAGGTTAAGGGTTAGGATTAGGTTTAGAGCGTTAGCGTTACGTTTAGCGTTAGGTTAAGGGTTAGCGTTAGGTTTTTCGTTAGGTTTAGGGTTAGGTTTAGGGTTAGGTTTAGGGTTAGGTTTAGGGTTAGGTTTAGGGTTAGGTTTAGGGTTAGGTTTAGGGTTAGGTTTAGGGTTAGGTTTAGGGTTAGGTTTAGGGTTAGGTTTAGGGTTAGGTTTAGGGTTAGGTTTAGGGTTAGGTTAAGGGTTAGGTTTAGGGTTAGGTTTAGGGTTAGGTTAAGGGTTAGGTTTAGGGTTAGGTTTAGGGTTAGGTTTGGAGGGGTTAGGGTAAGTTTTTAGCTTTATTTTTACATTTTTCGATCTTTTTCGTCGCGCTGTGATGACGTCACATACGCGCTTTCGTCGACCGCGATTTTGTCGTCCGCGGTTTTGTGGTGGAACCGAATGTTACAACTTATCTAAAGTTAGCTTTACAAAAGGGGAGTTAAAGTACAAGGGACGATGCCAAAGTTAGTTAGTTTATTTTAATTAGTTAGTTAGTTACTAGTTTATTAGTGTATGATTGCTAAATGTTTATACCCTGTATTTGCTCTGGGAGGTTGGGGGGAGGATGGGAGGGGATGTGGGATTGGGGGGGGGGAGGGAGGGAAGGGGAAAGGTATATAATTGTAAAACTTATTAAAACTTTTAATTAAAAAAAAGAGGCTGGACAGCTGTTTCTCAAGGAGGGTCGACCTGTTTCACCAGGAGGTTATTAGAACATGGAATAATAGAGTTCGAAGGGACTTCGAGTCCAACCCCCCGCTCAAGCAGGAGATCCTATGTACCATTTCAGATTAACAGCTGTCCACTCCCTCCAGTGATGGACCATCCGCAACTTCTGGAGGCCAGCTGTTCCATTGGTTCATTGTCCTCACTGCTGGGAAATTTCTCCTTAGTTCTAGGTTGCGTCTTTCCTTGGTTAGGTTGGACTAGAAGACCTCTAGAAAGTCCCTTCCAACTGTTATTCTGTATAAATTGCAATAGCCCTTAGACTTATATACCGCTCCGTAGTGTTTTGCAGCCCTCTCTGAGAGATTTACAGAGTCAGCCTCTTGCCCCCAACAATCTGGGTCCTCATTTTACCCACCTCGGAAGGATGGAAGGATGAGTCAACTTTGAGCCGGTCAGGATCGAACCCTTGGCAGTCGGCAGAGTCAGCCTACAATACTGCATTCTAACTACTACATCATCATGAATGGATAGATGGAAGGAAAGAGAAAAAAAGAAAGAGAAGAAAGAAAGGAAAGGGAAAGAAAGAGAAAGAAAGAAAGGAAGGAAAGGAAGAAAGGAAAGAGAAAGAAAGAAAGAAAGAAAGAAAGAAAAGGAGAAAAGGAAGAACAAAGCAATAGCACTTAAACTTACAGTATATACCAGTTTACAGGGCTTCACAGCCCTCTCTAAGTGGTTTACAGAGTCAGTTTATTGCCCCCAACAATCTGGGTCCTCATTTTACCCACCTCGGAAGGATGGAAGGCTGAGTCAACCTTGAACCAATCAGGATCGAACTTCTGACAGTGGGCAGAGTTTGCCGGCAATACTGCCTTTTACCCACTGTATCACCTTGGCTCTATATTTGTATCTATATAAATTATAGAGAGATAAATATTTCTCTCTCTCTAAATCAAAGCTTCATTTGTAGGTGTGGTCTTGGCCAGGTGATACGAGTCAAAACGCCTGGAAGATTCCATCCAAAGAGAGGCATTATGGGAAGGAGGGTTTACTCAAGAGTTGCTTGTTCCCAGTGTCCGATGACGATTAATTCATATTGGCTGTGTTTGCAGAGAGATCATAAAAAGACTAAGAAGTTATTGATAAAATCAAGCTAGTATTTGCTTAAAGCTTTGGACTGCGTTATTCAGGATTAGGAGTGGGGTTCTTTGTAGTACAAGGTTGGCGATTGTTTTAAACCTAGTGTGTAGAAATAAACTACCCGGGATCAGAGAGCAGGATGAGTAATGAATGCAGGCTTGATAAAGGGAAATTCAGCCAAGGAGTAAGGAGAAATTTACTGACCGCGAGAACAGTTTGTCTTTTCTTTTGGATCTTTCTATTATTCTATTATTCTACTATATTGTGGGAAAATGGGACGGGGGATTGTATGGAGTTAGACACTATGTAGCCATAACAACATTCTTTCTAGAAAGCCAAGGTCATCTTTTATCTTTGCACCTCTGCACCTGACCGGAACTGGATGGGTGGAACTGCCAGCATGGCATTGGGAGATTGGACCAAGGGATGGACTTGTGGGTGTGGGGGGCAAGATCTTGAACTTTCAACTGGGTGGGGAAAACTGGGAAGCTTTCAGATTCGGGTTTTCCCAGATGTGCCAACATGTCTCTCTTCATAAATTGAAACTTTGAGCAATCCTTTGCCTAGGACTCTGATTTAATTTTGGATGCTATCTGGAACCCTGAAACAGTTACTCAATGGAATGACTTGCCTTCCAGAAGTTGTAGATGCACAACCATTTGAACAGAATGGTATATAGTTGCCTGCCTTTAGGAGAGGGTTGGACTAGAAGACCTCAAAGCTCCCCTCCAGCTCTATAATTCTATATTCTATAGATGTTTATACATCTTGGGTCTGGTTGCACAAAATCAGAAATGAGGTATTGTGGCTGATGGGTATTCATGCTTCTAACACACTTCTGACTCTCCTATTAATTGGTTCTGCTTTGATTTTGTGGTACAAGACAACTCCGAGCTGTATTGAATCTTCCCGGAATCTGACACTGGATTAGTAAGGGAGGAGTTGCGAGAAAGGGGTTATAATTATCAGAAAGAATCGGGGTACCAGCCTTGGAATTGAATTATGGGAACACCTGACCCATCTTCAAAAAAATTCATATTTTTATGAAGCAGTTTTGTGGGCCCGAAACCCTTGCTGCTAATAAACAGGACGTTCAGAATTAGTATTTTGCAACAGGTTGGCTTCCTGCTTCAAATTTTTATAATAATCCTTTCCAAAATGTCAGGTGTGGGAAACAGCCTGGGGGTGTGCATTGAGAAAGTACCAGGAAGAAGTACATATTTCCTGCAAACACTATTTAACTTATGTCTAGCTTAACAAATAGGGGGATTGGTCAATTGTACTTGGTTTAAACCCCGATTGAACAAACCGTGGCTCAATGAAACACTAATCCATTCCTAGCCATTCGTGCTAATTAGCACGAATAAGTGGCATTTACTGCAGTGCTAAGGGAATTCCTTCTCATTGTCAGTGATGCAATTTAATGACACATAGCTAAAAGGGCCGTGGTGGCCCAGGGGCTAAGACGCTGAGCTTGTCGATCAGAAAGGTCGGCAGTTGGGCGGTTCGAATCCCTAGTTCCGCTTAATGGAGGGAGCTCCCGTGACTCGTCCCAGCTTCTGCCAACCGAGCAGTTCGAAAGCACGTAAAAAATGCAAGTAGAAAAATAGGAACCACCTTTAGTGGGAAGGGAACAGCGTTCCGTGCACCTTCGGCGTTGAGTCATGCCGGCCACATGACCACGGAGACGTCTTCGGACAGCACTGGCTCTTCGGCTTTGGGACGGAGATGAGCACCGGCCCCTAGAGTCGGGAATGACTAGCACATATGTGCGAGAGGAACCTTTACTTTTATGCAATGCCTAACAATTATCAGAGAGAGTCCTTGATTTGCAATCATTTGTTCAACAACCATTTGAAGTTACAACGGCATTGAATAAACTCCTCACACTTATGACCGTTGTGGCATTCCCCAAGGTGATGGGATCAAAATCCCAACCAGTATGGATTTACGATGGTTAAGGGATCCCCAGGTCATTGGAAAACTTTCCAAGCTGGCTTCTTACAAGCGAAATCAATGGGGGAAAGCCAGATATGTTTAATGACTGTGACTCCCTTAACAACTGCCATGACACACTTAACGACAAGGATTAAATTTAAAAAAAAATTGGGCATGTCTCGCTTAACAACTCTCTTGGCAACAGAAATTCTAGTTTCAATTGGCATCGTAGGTTGAGCAATATCACCTGTGCTAATAAATCTTTCCAGGGAAATAATAAAATAAGATAAGATGAGATGAGATAAGATAATAAAATAAAATAATAATAAAATAAAATAATAATAAATAAAATAATAATAAAATAAAATAATAATAAAATAAAATAATAATAAAATAAATAATAATAAAATAATAAAATAATAAAATAATAAATAATAATAAAATAATAAAATAATAAAATAATAAAATAATAAAATAATAAAATAATAAAATAATAAAATAATAAAATAATAAATAATAAAATAATAAAATAATAAAATAATAAAATAATAAAATAATAAAATAATAAAATAAACTAATAAACTAATAAACTAATAAACTAATAAACTAATAAACTAATAAACTAATAAACTAATAAACTAATAAACTAATAAACTAATAAAATAATAACATAATAACATAATAAAATAATAAAATAATTAATAAAATAATTAATAAAATAATTAATAAAATAATTAATAAAATAATTAATAAAATAATTAATAAATAATTAATAAAATAATAAAACAAAATAAACCAGAATTTTCCATCTAGAATTGAGTCCCCCATCCAGGCTTATCAAGCCAGGATTCAGAGTCAGATTTTTCTACCACCTGTTTGAAGTTCTTGGATTAACAGAAGAGGCCAAAAAACAGGGCATTAGCGAGATTGCATTGCGATCATCTTCTTTTAATGACCCCATAACCCATAATGCCTTGCGAGTTGGAGACTGGGCAATCAAATGGAGCAGAATGTTTACAGTCGGGAGAGGAAAAAGGATGCCGCGCTAGGAGGAGACTCTATGGTGGGGGAACCGGACTTCCGGTTGGCTCCAGAATTGAACGGGGGGCTTCCAGTTAGGACGTTTGCGACTCTTTGAGAGTTTAAAGTTGCCGACCCTTGTTTTAAAAGCAGTAAAGGCAGTTCTTGACTTACGACCTCAAGTGACCCGAACATTTCTCTTGATAAGCGAGTTTTGCCCCATTGTGCAACCTTACTGACCACCGTTGTTAAGTGAATCACTGCCCTTGTGGAGTTAGTAACAGGGATCTGGCTTCTCCACTTTCTGGCTGGTCAGAAGGTCGCACAGACATGACCCTGGGACCCTGAAACCGTCGTTAATATGAGTCAGTTGCCAAGCGTCCGAATTCTGATCATGTCACCAGAGGGATGCTTCGAGTGTTGTGGGGGAAAACAGTCATAAGTTACATTTCTTCAGTGCCGTTGTCACTTCAAATGGTCACTAAATGAACTGTTATATGTCGAGGATTATCTATATGCCTTTGTCTTCAATTTTTTATGCCTCTTCCATACACTACCCAGGGCTGGATTCGCACAACCTGGTTACCAAACTAGTATGTCTCCGAAGTGGGTTTTCAAGCAATTGTAAAGTAACCAAACCAAGCTGAGTTGGCCCAACATTAGTTCTCAGGAAACAAATCCAGGCTAGCTAAGATAAGTGTGTTGTGTGAATTCGATCACTGTGATTTCCTTTCCTTTTCTCCTTTCCTTTCCTTTATCCTTCTTTCCTCTCTCTTTCTCTCTCTTTTCCTCTCTTTCTTTTTTCTTTCTTTCTATCTTCCTCTTTCTTTCTCCCTCTCTCTTTTCTTTCTTTCTTTCTCTCCTTTCCTTTATCCTTCTTTCCTCTCTCTTTCTCTCTCTTTTCCTCTCATTCTTTCTTTTTTCTTTCTTCCTCTCCCTTTCTCTCTTTCTGTCTTTCTCTCTCTCTTTTCTTTCTTTCTTTCTCTCGTTTCCTTTCCTTTCTCCTTCTTTCCTCTCTTTCTCTCTTTTCCTTTCTTTCTTTCTCTTTTCTTTCTTTCTCTTCCTTCCTTTCTCCTTCTTTCCTCTCTTTCTCTCTTTTTTTCTTTTTTCTTTCTTTCTATCTTTCTCTCTCTTTCTCCCTCTCTCTCTTTTCTTTCTTTCTTTCTCTCCTTTCCTTTATCCTTCTTTCTCTCTCTTTCTCTCTCTTTTCCTCTCTTTCTTTTTTCTTCCCCCTCTCTCTTTCTCCCTCTTTTTCTTTTTTCTTTCTTTCTCTCCTTTCCTTTATCCTCTCCTCTCCCTTTCTCTCATTTCCTCTCATTCTTTCTTTTTTCTTTCGTCCTCTCTTTCGCTGTCTCTCTCTTCTTTCTTTCTCCTTTCCTTTCCTTTATCCTTCTTTCCCCTCTCTTTCTCTCTCTTTTCCTCTCTTTCTTTTTTCTTCCCCCCTCTCTCTCTTTCCCCCTCTCTTTCTTTTTTCTTTCCTTCTCTCCTTTTCTTTCCTTTATCCTTCTTTCCTTTCACTTTCTCTCTCTTTTCCTCGCTTTCTCTCCTTTCTTTTTCTTTCTTTTTTCCCCTCTTTCTTTCTCTTTCTCTCTCTTTTGTTTCTTTCTCTCTTTTCCTTTCCTTTCCTAACTATCCTTCCTTTCTCTCTCTCTCTCTCTCTCTCTCTCTCTCTCTCTCCTTCCTGCCTTTCTTCCTGAGTTTTCCAGAATCCTGTCCTAAGAGCAAGTCCAATTTCTAACCTAGGTAGCCTCCTTCTCTACTTATGGAAGCAAAAGGAGAATGAGTTACGCAGTCTCCAAGCAAACTGCGCCAGAGATGAAGGAAACTTTTGAGGAGGGGGGAGGGCATGAAGAGTCAACCTCTCTACTTGGAAATGACTCTCGCTGTTTCCAAGCAAGCCGACTCTCCCGCACCTGGGAACACGCAGTCATTTAGTCATTTCAAAGAAATGAAGAGCTCCACATGTTTTTTAAAACCAGGATTAGATTAAAGATAGAGGTGTTTACCAGCCTCCATCAAGGTCAGTCTCTCTCAAAATTACCATTCCCTTTACTGAAGGACAAGCTCTGGCTCAACTCCTACCCTCAAAACGATGCTATATAGAGCACTGCACACCAAGACAACTAGACACAAGGATAGTTTTTCCCCAAACGCCATCACTCTGCTAAACAAATAATTCCCTCCCCACTGTCAAACTATTGACTAAGTCTGCATTACTATTACTATTAGTCTTCTCATCGTTCCTATCACCCACCTCCTCCCACTTACGACTGCAGGACTGTAACTCTGCTGCTTGTATCCTTACGATTTATATTGATATTGATGGTTTCCTGATTGCTTATTTGTACCCTATCTGTTGTTCCTTATCATTCTTGATGAATGTATCTTGACTTTTTATGTATACTGAGCATCTTCACCAAAGAGAAATTCCTTGTGTGTCCAATCACACTTGGCCAATAATGAATTCTGTTCTGTTCTGTTCTGTTCTGTTCTGTTCTGCTCTGCTCTGCTCTGCTCTGCTCTCTGCTCTCTGCTCTCTACTCTACTCTACTCTACTCTACTCTACTCTACTCTACTCCACTCCACTCCACTCCACTCCATTCCTTTTCTTCGTTCCTGTTCTATTCTGTTCTGTTCTATTCTATTCTAATCTAGTCTAATCTATTCTATTCTTTATTCCAATATTCTATTCTATTCTATTCTTCATTCCAATATTCTATTCTATTGTATTTCTATTCTATTCTATTCTTCATTCCAATATTCTATTCTATTCTTCATTCCAATATTCTATTCTATTCTTCATTCCAATATTCTATTCTATTCTTCATTCCAATATTCTACTCTGTTCTGTTCTATTCTTCATTCCAATATTCTACTCTACTCTATTCTTTCTATTCTATTCTTCATTCCAATATTCTATTCTATTCTTCATTCCAATATTCTATTCTATTCTGTTCTTCCTTCCAATATTCTACTTCTATTCTATTCTATTCTTCCAATATTCTATGCTATTCTTCTAATATTCTACTCTATTCTATTCTATTCTATTCTAATCATCTACGGTAGGTGTGGTCCAGATGCTGCAAGAAGAAGAAATGGGAACCTAACCTTTTCAACTGGCCAACTCTCTTAGGCTGCTACCTTTCCAGATGAGCTGGGACACAGAACCAACCTTGGGATGCCTAAACGCCCGCTTAAAAAGAGAAACCAGATGAGTTTTGAAACCTGCCCCCCTCAAAGACTTAAAGAAACTTTGGATTTCAACAGAAGGAAAGGCAGCTTGGACTGCGGGAGAAAAAAGATACCAGCCAGAAGGTCCTGGGACCAAGAGAGTTGGTTCAAAAGCATCAGTTTTCTACAGGTGAACTGGTGCAGATGCCTTTTTTAAAAAAAAAAATGGATTAATCTGAAAAGCCGATGCTAGATTTCCTCCTGATTTCTTAATCTGGGGAGGTCTTTTAATCTGTTTTTTTTTTTTTAATAAAAAAAAATCTTGGAGGGGGAGGACAAGAAATCCGAGGCAGAGGAAGGAAGGAAGGAAAGGAAGAGAGAAAGAAAGAAAGAAAGAAAGAAGGAAGGAAGGAAGGAAGGAAAGGAAGAGAAAGAAAGAAGGAAGGAAGGAAGAGAAAGAAAGAAGGAAGGAAAGGAAGAGAAAGAAAGAAGGAAGGAGGAAGAGAAAGAAAGAAGGAAGGAAGGAAAGGAAGAGAGAAAGAAAGAAAGAAGGAAGGAAGGAAGGAAGGAAGGAAGAGAAAGAAAGAAGGAAGGAAGGAAGGAAAGAAGGAAGGAAGGAAGAGAAGGAAGGAAGGAAGGAAGGAAAGGAAGAGAAAGAAAGAAGGAAGGAAGGAAGAGAAAGAAAGAAGGAAGGAAGGAAGGAAGGAAGAGCTTCCCTCTGCAAAGGCGACTGAGCCCTCTTCTTTTCAAAAGACACCATTCTCTCCCCCCCCCCCCCCCCCGAAGCGCGCAGGCAAACCCAGCCGCTCCGTCTAACGGAGCCACCTAACTCCCATCCATTCTGCGCGCCCCCTCCCCAATTTGGAATCCTGACCGACCGACCGACCGGAGGCAGCTCCAGCTCTTTGACTCGCCCCTGCCCCGTCTGTTCCCTTTTACGCTCCCCCCCCCCCCACAAAAAAACCTGGCTGCTAAGGATGGGCAAAGGCGCGCGGGGCGGGGGTGGGTGTGGGGGTCCCGGGTGCCAACCACTCACACGTCCTTAGCCGGCAGTTCGCGTCCCTCCACCACGCGGAAGTGCAGCGCCGTGTTCCTGGCCATGCCGCGGCAGGTGAGGGCGGGCGACAGGTTGCAGATTCCCCGCGGCGACCCCGGAGACGGCTGGGGAAGGGGAAAAAAAAAAGCCTGGACGGGGAGGGCAAGCCGGGACGTTGCAACCCCCAGCCACCCCCCTCTCTCTTCCAGGGAAGCAAGCAGAGGAACCGGTCCGGCCAGCTGTCGAGCTCCGCCGGCTTCAGCGCCTACCTGCCAGCTGGCGCTCGCTCTGCCTGCCTCGCGCCGGCCGGCTGCGAGGCTACAGGTTGCCCAGGCGAGGCGGAGGGGTGGCCGGTTCGCCTCCTGGTAGCAAAAAGCGAAACGAAACGGGGAGTCGCTGGCCGTTCTTCGCTTGGAAGAGTGGGAAGGAGAGGAGCGCTGGGCAGCTCAGCTACGAGAGCCCGCCCAGTCCAGCCTCCTCCTCCTCCTCCTCTTCCTCCTCCTCTCCACAAATCCCACTCCCTTCTAGCCCTGATGGGGTTATCTAGTTAGGGAAATGAAACATCTGCAAGAAAACAAGCAAGCTCAGAGAGCACGAAGGAGCCCACAATCACTGTGGTCCTCCTCCTCCTCCTCCTCCTCCTCCTCCTCCTCCTCTCTGCCCCCTCCCTTCTAGCACTGAGGGTGTTACCTAGTTGGGTAATGAAACGTCTGCAAGAAAACAACCAAGCTCAGAGAGCACCAAGGAGCCACACAGTCCTCCTCCTCCTCTTTCTCCTCCTCTTTTTCCTCTCCTTTCTTTCCTCCTTCTTTCTCCTCTTTATCTCCTTCTCCTCCTTCTTTCTCTTTCTTCTTCTCTCTTCTCTCTTCTCTCTTCTTCTTCTTCTTCTTCTTCTCCTCCTCCTTCTCCTCCTCCTCCTCCTCTTTTCTTCTCCTCCTCCTCCTCCTCCTCTTCCTCCTCTCCACAAACCTCTCTCCCTTCTAGCACTGAGGGTGTTACCTAGTTGGGTAATGAAACGTCTGCAGGAAAATAACCAAGCTCAGAGAGCACCAAGGACTCCACAGTCCTCCTCCCCTCTGCTCCCATCTAGCACTGATGATGTTACCTAGTTGGGTAGAGAAACGTCTGCAAGAAAGCAACCAATTTCAGGAACCATTAAGGACCCCACAGTTGTCCTCCTCCTCCTGATCCTTCTCCTCTCCACAAACCTCACTCCCTTCTAGCACTGAGGATGTTACCTAGTTGGGTAGAGAAACGTCTGCAAGAAAACCACCAAACTCAGAGAGCACCAAGGAGCCCACAGTCCTCCTCCCCTCTGCTCCCATCTAGCACTGATGATGTTACCTAGTTGGGTAGAGAAACGTCTGCAAGAAAGCAACCAATTTCAGGAACCATTAAGGACAGCACAGTTGTCATCCTCTTCCTAATCCTCCTCTTCCTCCTCTCCACAAACCCCACTCCTTCTAGCACTGATGAGGTTACCTAGTTGGGTAGAGAAACGTCTGCAAGAAAGCAACCAATTTCAGGAACCATTAAGGACCCCACAGTTGTCCTCCTCCTCCTGATCCTTCTCCTCTCCACAAACCCCACTCCCTCCTAGCACTGAGGATGTTACCTAGTTGGGTAGAGAAACGTCTGCAAGAAAACCACCAAACTCAGAGAGCACCAAGGAGCCCACAGTCCTCCTCCCCTCTGCTCCCATCTAGCACTGATGATGTTACCTAGTTGGGTAGAGAAACGTCTGCAAGAAAGCAACCAATTTCAGGAACCATTAAGGACAGCACAGTTGTCATCCTCTTCCTAATCCTCCTCTTCCTCCTCTCCACAAACCCCACTCCTTCTAGCACTGATGAGGTTACCTAGTTGGGTAGAGAAACATCTGCAAGAAAGCAGCCAATTTCAGAAACCATTAAGGACCCCACAATTGTCCTCCTCCTGATCCTCCTCCTCCTCTCCACAAACCTCACTCCCTCCTAGCACTGAGGATGTTACCTAGTTGGGTAGAGAAATGTCTGCAAGAAAACCACCAAACTCAGAGAGCAC
This sequence comes from Thamnophis elegans, assembly GCF_009769535.1. NCBI lineage: Eukaryota > Metazoa > Chordata > Lepidosauria > Squamata > Natricidae > Thamnophis > Thamnophis elegans. The sequence continues at coordinate 6,646 of NW_022473851.1, read as the reverse complement.
CAAGGAACCCACAGTCTTACTCCTCCTCCTCCTCCTCCTCCTCCTCCTCCTCCTCCTCCTCCTCCTCCTCCTCCTCCTCCCCCCTGCAAACCCCGCTCCCTTCTAGCACTGAGGATGTTACCTAGTTGGGTAATAAAATGTCTGCAAGAAAACCACCAAGCTCAGAGAGCACCAAGGAACCCACAGGCCTTTTTTTTTCCTCCTCCTCCTCCTCCTCCCAATTTTGGTTACCATACTACAAAAAAATAAAAATAAAAGATGTTGAGACTTTGCAAAAAATTCAGAGAAGAGGAAAACAAAATAAGAAAATCCAGTTGCTTCTTGAAAAAGCTCCTTGGATGACTGAGAATCTCTACAGAAATTCAGAGAAGAGCAGCTAAGATGATCAACGGCCCGGAGACTAAAACACATGAAGAACGGCTGCGGGATTTGGGTTTGGCTAGTCGAGGGGAAAAAAGGACTAGGGGAGACATGATAGTGGTCTTCCAATATTTGAGGGGCTGCCACAAAGAAGAGGGGGTCAAACTATTCTCCAAGGCACCAGAGAGCAAATGAGAAACAATGGATGGAAACTAACCAAGGAGAGAGACAAGCTGGAATTAAGGAGAAGCTTCCTAACAGTGAGGACAATTAATCAGTGGAACAGCTTGCCACCAGAAATTGGGGGGCGCTCCACCACTGGAGGTTTTTAAGAAAAGACTGGACAGTCACTTGTCTGAGATGTTATAGGTTCTCCTGCTTGAGCAGGAGGTTGCTGTCCGAAGACCTCTCTGTGGCCATGTGGTCATGTCCCTGGGGTTGAGAGAGAGAGGGACTGGCCCAACATTTTGTAGTTGAGAGTGGGAACAGAATTGCGGGTCTTCCTGGTGGCAGCCCAGCCTCTGAACCATTGGAGTGTCCAGGTTCCAAGGAATATATCCCCAACAATGAGAACCCCGAGGCAGGCATATTCCTCAAAGAACATTTTATTAAAGGTAAAGGTTTTCCCCGCACATGTGTGCTAGTTGTTCCCGACTCTAGGGGGCGGTGCTCATCTCTGTTTCAAAGCCGAAGAGCCAGCGCTGTCCGAAGACGTCTCCGTGGTCATGTGGCTGGCATGACTCAACACTGAAAGCGCACGGAACGCTGTTCCCTTCCCACCAAAGGTGGTCCCTATTTTTCTACTTGCATTTTTTTTACCTGCTTTCGAACTGCTAGGTTGGCAGAAGCTGGGACAAGGAACGGGAGCTCACTCCATTACCCGGCACTAGGGATTCGAACCGCCAAAATGCCAACCTTTCTAACTGACAAGCTCAGCGTTTTAGCTGCTGCGTCCCTTCTAGACACTTTAGAAGCTGTAAAATTCCAGGTGACGACAGCAAAAAGTTAGAGAAATAATTACTGCCATCTAGTGATGGGGGAGGAGGAGGGGAAGAAAGAGGAGGAGGAGGAAAAAAAGAAGGAGAAGGAGGAGAAGGAGGAGAAGGAGGAGGAGAAGAAGAGGAGAAAGAGAAGAAGAAGAAAGAGAGAAATGGAGAAAAGAAAGGAAGGAAGGAAGGAAGAGAAAGAAAGAAAGAAAGAAAAAGAAAGAAGGAAGGAAAGGAAAGAAGAGAAAGAGAGAAAGAAAGAAAAAGAAGGAAGGAAGGAAAGAAAGAATGAAAGAGGGAAGGAAAGAGAAGGAAGGAAGGAAGGGAAGGAAGGAAGAGAAAGAAAGAAAAAGAAAGAATGAATGAAGGAAAGAAAGGAAGAGAAAGAGAGAGAGAAAGAAAGAAAGGAGAAAAGAAAAAGAAGGAAAGAAAGAAAGAAGAAAGAAAGAAAGAAAGAAAAAGAAAGAAAGAAAGAAAGAAAGAAAGAAAGAAAGAAAGAAAGAAAGAAAGAAAGAGGTGATCTGGAGTCTCAAAATAGAAGGTGGAAAATGCCACCCTTGGACTGCTATGTAGTCTGATCTTTGCAGGAGTTTTGGGGCCTCTGAAAGCCGCGTCCTAAATCTCGGGATCTCTTTAGCCCTGATCGCCTGCTAATCCCAACACCTCCCTGGATCCTTGAGTCGTTTGCAGTAACCTTTTTGCCAGCTTCGGCTCCACAATCTGGCTGCAGTTATCCATGCCTCAGTAAACACCCAGGACACGAGGAAAGCACCCTCTGGCTAAGGTTCCCTAGCAACTGGAACGCAGAGTTCGCCTGCCTCTTCTACGCGGCAGAGAAACTCCCGGCTTCACCTGTCTCAAAACTCCGGGTTCGTGCGCGAAGTGAATTATGGAGAGTTGCTGCACGTTAACTCAGCCAACGTCCCAGGACACCTTCCCCAGGGTGGCTGTGGCCAAAATGTCAGCTCCTTTCTTCCTTCCTTTCTTTCTTTCTTTCTTTCTTTCTTTCTTTCTTTCTTTCTTTCTTTCTTTCTTTCTTTCTTTCTTTCTTTCTTTCTTTCCTTCCTCCTTCCTTCCTTCTTCCTTCCTTCTTCCTTCCTTTCCTTCTTCCTTCCTGCTTTTTCTTTCTTCTTTGTTTCCTTCTTTCCTTATTTTCCTTTTTTCTTTTCTTTTACTTCCTTCTTTCCTTCCTTCTTCCTTCTTTATTTATTTCCTTCTTTCTTTCCTTTTCTTCATTTCCTTCTTTTCTTCCTGCTTTCTTCTTTATTTCCTTCTTCCTTTCCTTTCCTTCTTTCTTTCCTTCTTTCTTTCCTTCCTGCTTTCTTCTTTATTTCCTTCTTCCTTTCCTTTCCTTCTTTCTTTCTTTCCCGTCTTTCTCTTTCTTTCTTTCTTTCTTTTCTTTCTTTCTTTCTTTCCCTTCTTTCTCTTTCTTTCTTTCTTTTCTTTCTTTTTTCCCTTCTTTCTTCTTCCTTTCCTTCCTTCTCCTTTTTTCTTCCTGCTTTTTCTTTCTCTTATTTCCTTCTTTCCTTTTTTTCCTTTTTCTTTTCTTTCTTCCTTCTTTCCTTCCTTCTTTCTTCTTCTTATTTATCCTTTCTTCTTTCTTTCCTTTTTTCTTCTTTCTTCCTTCCTTCCTTCTTTTCCTCTCCTTCTTCTTCCTTCCTTTCCTTTTTCCTTCCTGCTTTTTCTTTCTTCTTTATTTCCTTCTTTCCTTCTTTTCCTTTTTTCTTTTCTTTTACTTTCTTCTTTCCTTCCTTCTTCCTTCTTTCTTCTTTATTTATTTCCTTTCCTTCTTTCTTTCCTTTTCTTCTTTCTTTCCTTCCTTCCTTCCCTTCTTTCCTTCCTCCTTCCTTCCTTCTTCCTTCCTTTCCTTTTTCCTTCCTGCTTTTTTCTTTCTTCTTTATTTCCTTCTTTCCTTCTTTTCCTTTTTTTTTCTTTTACTTCCTTCTTTCCTTCCTTCTTTCTTCTTTATTTATTTCCTTCTTCTTTCTTTCCTTTTCTTCTTTCTTTCCTTCCTTCCTTCCCTTCTTTCCTTCCTCCTTCCTTCTTCCTTCCTTTCCTTTTTCCTTCCTGCTTTTTCTTTCTTCTTTATTTCCTTCTTTCCTTCTTTTCCTTTTTTTTCTTTTACTTCCTTCTTTCCTTCCTTCTTCCTTCTTTATTTATTTCCTTCTTTCTTTCCTTTTCTTCTTTCTTTCCTTCCTTCCTTCCCTTCTTTCCTTCCTCCTTCCTTCTTCCTTCCTTTCCTTTTTCCTTCCTGCTTTTTCTTTCTTCTTTATTTCCTTCTTTCCTTCTTTTCCTTTTTTCTTTTCTTTTACTTCCTTCTTTCCTTCCTTCTTCCTTCTTTATTTATTTCCTTCTTCTTTCTTTCCTTTTCTTCTTTCTTTCCTTCCTTCCTTCCCTTCTTTCCTTCCTCCTTCCTTCTTCCTTCCTTTCCTTTTTCCTTCCTGCTTTTTTCTTTCTTCTTTATTTCCTTCTTTCCTTCTTTTCCTTTTTTCTTTTCTTTTACTTCCTTCTTTCCTTCCTTCTTCCTTCTTTCTTCTTTATTTATTTCCTTTCCTTCTTCTTTCTTTCCTTTTCTTCTTTTTTCCTTCCTTCTTTCTTTCTTTCCTTCCTTCCTTCCCTTCTTTCCTTCCTCCTTCCTTCCTTCTTCCTTCCTTTCCTTTTTCCTTCCTGCTTTTTCTTTCTTCTTTATTTCCTTCTTTCCTTCTTTTCCTTTTTTTTCTTTTACTTTCTTCTTTCCTTCCTTCTTTCTTCTTTATTTATTTCCTTCTTCTTTCTTTCCTTTTCTTCTTTCTTTCCTTCTTTTCCTCCTGCTTTCTTCTTTATTTATCTCCTTCTTCCTTTCCTTTCCTTCTTTCTTTCCTTCTTTCCTTCCTGCTTTCTTCTTTATTTATTTCCTTCTTTTCTGCTTTCCTTCATTCCATCTTCCTTCTTTCCATCTCTCCTTTCCTTCCTTCTTCCTTCTTTATGCATTTATTTGTTTATTTTTTCTTTCTTTATTTCCCCTGCTCCTTTCGGAGTGCTTTAAGGAATTCAAAGGGGCCAAAGGTATTGTGAGCGTTTAAAAACAGCCCCTAGAAAATAAACACTGCTTTTGGAATGCCAACTTTTGGCAAGGCAGCAATTTGTCCTTAGGACAGCAGAAATTCCTTTCTACGGGACAAGGAGAAGTGAGAAAAACAAGCCAACAGGAGGGCTCAAGACACAGACTTGAATTTGTTGTAAGCCAGACCATTGGCTGAGAGAGACATGGGGTGGGTGGGGGCTCTTTATTCTCAATTAAATGCTGTGGTCTGATTGGCTCATGGACTCAGAAGTTAGGCAGAGTTTCTGCCTGGACTCCTTGGTTTCCAAGAATAGGTCTGGGGTGGGTGGGGGGGAGAGAGATGGAGAGAGAAAGAAGGAAAGAGAGAGGCAGGGGCAGAGACACGGAGAAAGAAACAGAGAGCAAGAAAAAGGCTGAGAGACACATAGAGAGAAAATGACAGAGAAAGAGAGAGAGAGAGATACAAACACAGAGAGAGAGAGAGATGAGAGAGAGAGATACAGAGAGAGAGAGAACAAAAGAGAGAAAGACAAGCAGGCAGAAAGAGAGATAAAAAAGAGAGGCAGAGAAAGAAAGAAAGAAAGAAAGAGAAAAAGAAAAAGAAAGAAAAGAGAAAGAGGCCATGTTCAGCAAACAGGCTGTAGAGCATTGCATTTCCCTCCTTCCTTTATCACACATCTCACCTGTGAAACTGATGTGTAAAAGATTCAGGCTTTATTCACACAACATTTTTAACTAGGTCAGGTTAAGATTTTAAAATACTCCTCCCCAATTGTAAAAAAAAAAAAAAAAGATGTTGAGCCGTTGGATAAAGTGCCAAGAATGGCAACTAAGTCCCTTGGGGGACTTCTAGTCCAAACCCCTTATTCAACGCAAGAGAACTTATACCATTCTGGATAAATGTAGCTGGCCAGTCTCTTCTTAAAAACCTCCAGTGATGGAGAACCCACAATTTCTGGAGGGAAGTCCTTCCACTGGTTGCTTGTTCTCACTACCAGGAAATTTCTCCTTAGTTCCAGGTTGGTTCCCTCTTTGTTCAGCTTCCATCCACTACTTCTGGTCTTGCGTTGTGGGAAGTTATCATCCAGCCCTCTCCCAGAAAAATGAAATATCCTAGGAAATATTGAAAAGGCAGAATATTTATCTGGATGTGAAAAGAAAGAAACATGCTTTAAAACAGTGGTCCCCAACCTTTTTATCGCCGCGGACCAGTCAGCCTTTGATAATTTTACCGTGGCCCGCTGAGCGCGCGGAGGGGTGGGGGGGCGAAAATGGGGGAATACAAACATACTTTTTAAATCCACCTTCCCAATTCAACACCTGAATCATATCCCACCTTCCATTTTGTATGTAGATTTTAAGGAATAAACAGCTGAATTAATCAAGGTCAAAGATAAAAAGAGCAAGGGCAAAATTAAATAAGCCAGAGGATAGCAATGTAAAAAGAATACAGTATTAAGCCCATTCACTCTATCTAAGCCCCCCCACCTCACAAGGTTGTGGTGGGGGAAATAGGGGGTGGGAGTATTAGGTATCTTCACTACGATATATAAAAGGAGATACTATCTTAAATAACAAAGTGGGCCCCCACCTCCAAAATATACTAAAAGAAAAAAGATTCCATGTGCTCAACTAATTTTTTTTTAAAATCATCACTATATTATGGACTAGAGACATATATATATATATATATATATATATATATATATATATATATATATATATATATATATATATATATATATATATATATATATACACACACACACACACACACATATATATACATACATGCATATATACATACCGTACGTACGTACGTACGTACGTACGTATATATATATAATGTCCAAATAACAGGAAAAGCGCTTCAAGGACCAAAGTATATTCCTTTTTTGCAGCCTTAAGAGAACTCTCGTTTTTTGAGGCTCAGAACCAGGCATTCTCATGGGCTGCAAAAAGGAAACACGACCCGGGAGCGCAGCCTCCAAGAGTGCATATCGCCAATAACTACGCGTGGGGGGAAAGGAAATGTGTTTGTGAGGAAGAGAAAGAGCGCGCTTCACGATGCCCGTTGGCGAAATTTTGGAAGAGAGGCAAGAGACTTCAGGCACCGAGCCCCCACCCACAACTGGAGCGGGCGGGAGGCAGGGAAGGGGTGGGCAAGACCGCCGTTTTTCCACCGTGCGCTGCAATAGCGGCAGCGGCGGCCTGAATCTGGCGCCAAAATGCACACCCCCCATCTCCCCTCAAAAGA
>NW_022473850.1:0-22645 GCF_009769535.1 Thamnophis elegans | reverse complement strand
ACGGGGGACGCATGAGTATGCAGTGTGTGTCTGTGTGTGTCTGTGTGTGTGTGTGTCTGTGTGCTCACATTGCGCAGGAAACTCCGGTGGGCTGGAATGAATGGTCTGGGCCTCCAGTGCTTTCTCGCTCAGTAGGAGGCTTCCTTCAGCCTTAAAACAGTTGCAGGGGTTTTATTTTTTATTCTTTGCTTTGAGGTTGGTACAGGAGGCTTTCCAGGGCCAAAATGGGGTGCAGAAAGCGCAGGGTTTTTTTTCCCCATTTTGGCCCTGGAAAGCCTCTTGCACCAACTTGGGAGCAAAGAAAAAACCCTGCAACTGTTTGAAGGCTGAAGGAAGCCTCCAACTGAGCAAGGAAGCACTGGGGGGGGGGGGGAGGCCATCCACACTCACTTCCAGCCCACCAGAGTTTTCTGTCCCAGTGCAGAAATGAGAGCCTGTCCTGTGGAGCCCACTGCCGCTTGGGCTGGCTGGCTGGGGAGGGGGCAATCATGGTGCTTAGGTGGCAGCAGCCTGCATGCCCCAACTGTGCCAGGGAGGAAATGAGGGGCCCTGCTTGAATGGGGATGAAAGTACAAACACAACCTGCCTCCCTGCTCAGCTGTCGCCCACACCATTGGCAGAAGTTTGGGTGCCCTGGCTGAAGCACACTTTCTCTCATGAAATGCAAGCGTGGAATAAACTGAGCCCGGTTTGTTCTCAGTCTTTTCAGTGGCCACAAACTACTAGCAAAAGTGGCATTTGATCACAAGGCAAGGAATGTTTCCCCTTTTGCATTGGAGCATCCCAGTCAGGACAAGAAAGACAACGAAAAATAAGGAAAGAGGGGAAGAAAGAATGAAGAGGGAAAGAAAAAGAAGGGAAAGAAGGAGATTATTAGGAGAGAGAGTGAAGGTGTGAGGTAAATCCTGCCTTAGCACTTGATCTCCAGCAGCCCTGCTGCCTTTTACCATCCTCTTGTCCCCTCCTCCTGACCTCTCCTGGTGGTCTCCCATCCTATCATTGAGGATGCTTTGGTTACAAAGCTAGGTCTCATAAGGAGAGAGAGTGGGCCTCCCTCTGGCCCACATACTTTGCCCTCCTGCATACACCATTGGCAACCAAGGAGAGTGAGCACAGCAGCAGTGAGAGCACACCCACCATGGCCTCCAAAGTCAACCACAATGGGGCCCTCTTTGAAATTGAGTTTGACACCCCTGGACTAACAGATGACCTGAGTGCTGCATGTGTTGCTCTCAAACTTCCAAGGTCTGAGTCAAGGTTAGGAAAATTATCAGTGTGCATCAACAGCAAAGGTCACATTAATCAAAAGCATGCCAAATGCAAATGTTTAACTTTCAATAAAAAGGTGTTTGTATCATTGAAAGTGCTGTTATTGTGGGTGGGTTTTCAGAGAATAGAAATTAATCACCTATGAGTTGTTTTTCTAAACTAAAACCTCATTATTCAGGTTAAATTGTCGTGTTGGCAATCCGAGATAAGCAAGTGGGTTTTGGGTTGCGGTTTGGGCATTCGGTCTCTAAAAGGTTTGCCATCACTGGATTAGAGCATACACAGAGTGTAACCTAATTCAGCTTTTGTTAAATTGCTGGTGAGAGACGCTCCATTGTAACCTAAGGTGCCAACTGCATGGATAAAACTTCTAGGCCAGCGATGGCAAACCTTTTTTTTGGCTCACGTGCCATAAGTGGGGGAGCTCAGGGGGTTCATGCGTGGGCGTGCCGCACCCCATAATGCAATGTGTGGCATACACACCCAGCATGCATGCGTGCATAACAGGCGCAAACCACTTTTTTTGCATGCTTTTTTTACCCTCCCAGGCGCCAGAGGTTTTATAGGAGCCTAGGGAGGGCGAAAACAGTCTCCCCCCCCCCCCCCGAGGGTCTCTGGGAACAGACTTCCAGTTTGCTCATAGAGTCGTTTTTAGTCCTCCTGAGCCTTCAGGGAAGCCCCCTAATGGCTTTTAAAAAGGCTGAACTCAGCTGGCCACTGCGCGGATACGCGCCTGCCAGCTAACAGGGCAACACTTCACGTGCCCTTATAAATGTCTCCGTGTGCCACCTGTGGCACACGTGCCATAGGTTCGCCATCCTGGTTCTAGGCGAATTGCCAACCTTAGCTTAACAAAGTAACATCTTGTGAAAAGTAAAATGTGTATTCTGCCAAGGAGCCTTGTTTGTAACTTAAAATGTAAGTTCTGCATTCCCTAACAAAGCTCTGAGTTATACGCCAGAAAATATATTTCTTTTCCCTTCTAAAGTCCATTGTTTTCAGAGCACTGAGAAAACTCATGAAATTCACATGATATCAATTTATGTTTCTATAGCAATGACATTCTGTGCAAGCTGTGTGAGCTGTAAGATGTTTGGAAAAGTTTTTGGCATGCTCCTGTTTTTCTCCCTCTGCCTGCTCTGTTAAGGTGGTCATCCAGTCTTTTGCTTTCTGTGGAAATAAAAGCTGATAATCCGTAGCCTCATCTTCAGAGTTTCACTGGACTTATCAGATTCTGAGCTGCATTCAAAACCCTTGCACAATGAAGAATGCTGTGTTATATTTGGGGTCAGATCAAGTCCACAATATTAGATTTTAATAAATCCAATCTTGTTCTCATGAAAGCATTAGAATAATTTGTTAATTAGACATTGTTTAAAATATTAAAGACAGAATATTAGCAAGATTGTATAATAAAAGCGGAAAATAATAAACAAATTAAAAAACTATAAACAGTGTAAATCATATTACTCACCCCTACAATTTATTTCAATTAGATTAACATGTGCAAATGCCAACTGAAGTATTCTGTTCCAATAAACGGCCTACTATAATTTTGAGGGTTGCTGCATATTTTAATGCTTCTATGGCCCAGATTCTTTGTGGAGGAATCTTTTTAGCTTCTTCTCCAATTGTACAAGAAACATAGAGACGTCAGTTCCTAATACAACTTGTCAGTTGTACAATACAAGATTGGTCTTTAATTGAAATTTTCTCTGTTCTAACAGCCACAATTTTCTGAGTCTGTCAGTTTCCATAGATAAAATTTTATGCCAAATCCATATTTTCTGATTTTAGGCAAAGCAGAAATTGTGTAAGTTCCCAAATCAGCTCTGAGGGGCAGCAGCTGGAGTCCTTTTGTCCACCCCAAGATACTCCTCAGCGGCTGGGATTGGGTTGGTTCTGCTGGTGGTTTCTCTCTGAAGCCCCAAACATCAGATTGATATAAGAACATGGGGAAAACCTTGGCCTCACATACTTCAATAATTGGGGCTGAGGAAGCTGGAGAGCTATGAGGTTTTCTTTTAAGCACCACTTTCACTCCTGTCTTTGATCTAACTGAGCTCCTTTGATGATGAGGGAGACACGATTCAGTCTCAGAGAAAACTACCCCAGGTAAGGAAAGGTCTTACTTGCTCTATTGGCTGACCATCTATGGCTAGGATGTCATTTCCCAAAGACCATAACTTTTGAGCTTGATTTATTAAGTGTCAGATAATTATTATAAGAAAAGAACCCAAGTCTTCCTCACAGGGTATATAATCCAATGTGTAAGTATGATAATATCACAGTGTAAATCAGCATGTTCCAATAGATATTTAGCATGCTAAACATATGTACCTATAACAGAACTTATAACAAAATAAAACGGTTGGAAGGGAAATTTGAGGTCTTCTAGTCCAACCCTCTGCTCATGAAGGAGACCCTATTCCAGGGGTCCTCAAACTACGGCCTGCAGGCTGGATAAATCCCACTGAAGCCGTTAATCCGACCCACGTGGGACCATGAGGCTGCCCCACCCAAATCACCCCGGTCACCTGCCGGCTGAGCTCATGCCTTCCCTTCGCAAGCCCCACGTACTGAAACTGCAAAATTCAGAAAAAAGCATTTGGCCGGCAGAGTGTTTCTGGGGGCCAAGGATGCACGGAGGCCTCAGGAGGGGAAATGGTGCCCACTGCCTCAGCTTCTTAGTTCGAGCTAAATGGAACGCAAAGCCATGTTGCCTGGCATGCGCAGCCTTGCCTGTTGCTCTTCTGGGTTTCTGGTGCACATGTGTGCACAATGATCAGCTGGCATTTGCGTGCATTGCAGTGCCAGAAACTGGAAGAGGTGGCATTCCGGTTTCCACAAGCGCATGCGCACCAGCCAACTGATCATTGCATGCCTGCATGCCAGAAACCGGAAGAGGAGCTGCCTGGTGCGCATGCACACTGGGCAACTCCTCCTCCAGATCACGTCCCTGACATGAGCACTTGGTGCTGAAAAGGTTCTCCATCCATGCACTATTCCAAGGGTGGTTTTTCCATGACATTATAAAGCGGTATCAATACTTCACGTGATTTGGATTCTCTCCTTCTGTTGATGCAGCCAAGGATTACAATGGCTTTTTTTGGCTGCTGCCACACATTGTTGGCTCACATTTGAGAGATTGTCCACTAAGATTCCAAGATCCCTCTCACAGGTCCTGCTATTGAGCCAGGTTTCACATAATCTGTACCTGTACATTTGGGTTTTCTACCCTAAGTGGAAGACTTTACTTTTCTCTACATTGAATTTCATTTTGCTAGATAGGCCCAGGGTTCAAGTCTATCTAGATCCATCTGGATCTTCAGCCTATCTTCTGACGTGTTGGCTATTCTTGCCAGGTTAGTGTCATCTGTAAATTTGATGATTTCCCCATCTATCCCTCACCCAAATCATTCATGAAGATGTTGAAGAGTTCTGGGCCTAAAATGGAACCTTGAGGTCCCCCAATGATTGTTTCCCTCCATGCAGACGTAGTTCCATTGAGGACCACAGGCTGAGTCCATCTGGGGGTGATGCTGTCTATCCCATATATTTTTAGCTTACCAAGAGGTAGATGGTGGTTTACTTTGTCAAAGCCTTTCTAAAACCCAAGTACTGTATACTATGTGCACTGCCTTTTGCTGGCCCACTAAATCAGCAATTTTTGTCAAAGAATGAAAAAACATTTATTTATCATCTGTTTTGGGATCCTTCATTCGTTGAAGTAAGTTTTCAATATCTAGACTGAATAACAGGGGTTCAAATATGCATCCTTCCCTTCTTCCTTGGTAAGTATCAATCGTTTTTCTCATGGCTCCATTGAGCCCAAACCTCCCTCTTAAACAAGGAACTGGAGAAAGAGATTGGATCAGGGCCAACAGGCTGAGCTCCATTTTGAGGGCAATCAATTTCCTACATAATATTTCTCTGTTAATTATGACAAATGCACTAACATCTAGAAAGCCAGCAAACCATGTTTTACTTTACTGATATAGATGAGATATTTAAGGAAAAAAATTGTTACCAATATTGGATTATTAACATGCAATATTTAGTATAAAATCTATATAGCTATTCACTACCTAAAACCTTCTGGTTCTTTTGCAGGGAATGTGTTTTTCTCAAGTTAACTAAGAGGATCATGGCATACATGACTGCATCTATTGCTCACTCACCACTACCCACCACTCACTTTACCAGATGGAGAAAAACACACACAAACCTGTGGGATTTTGTAGATGCCTCCCAATGTTGATGCCTGGATGGAGATTTCCCTGAGAGCTGCATCAAGTAGAGCCAGAAGGTTCTCCTTCCTTCCACAGCCGTAGTTGGGGACATTGGCTTCTCCAGTGGAGAGAATGTCCAGCAAGGCATCTGAAGTGCGGAAAGTGCTCAAATAGTTGTTTTGGATGTTGTAGCCCAGTGTGAGATTGTGCAGGAGCTGGGAATTCTTCTTGAGAAGTTGAATGTTGAAAATAAACCGTATGCCACTTGGAAAACCATAAATGTCCCTATTGTAAAAAAAGAGTTATTATAATCAACAGCAACAACAAATACTGTTTTTAATATATAATCCTCCAGAATCCTACTGAGCCTTAAGCCAACATTGATCCAAAACCAATGATCAGTTACACAAATAAGGGAATTGGCTGAGGTACAGAAACTACAACTGATTCCACCTCTACTTTAAATAAAATTCATGATTCAAGCAGTAAATTAAGGATTGAACTGAGAGAGAAAAATAATCTGCAGCCCTTTCAGCTTTTTTTCAGACCCCTTTTTGAGTCCCTTTCACAAAATCAGACAAGAGAGAGAAGCCAAGGAAATCAAAATCATTCAGGAAATTAGACATATCCCCCAATATAGGGAATAAATGAAAAATAAAAAACAGAAAAGAAGGAGAGTGTTAGAATGGAGGGAGTGCAATTCAATTCACCATGAATGACTTACGGATCACGGAAAACCAACTGAACAGAAGGAGCCATGTCAAAAAGCAACTTTGTGTGCAATGTTTCCTCTCCAGTGGTGACTATACCAATGAGATGGTCTCCTGGGCTGTAAAAGCTCTGTGGTCGTTTTCCATCCTGGTGCTCCCAACTCAGTGGGCATTTTATTCTCAGCTTCCCAGAAACTGGATGGGAGAAAAGCAGCAGCAGAAGCAGAAGCAGGAGGTCCATCATTCATGGGGTGAATCAATCAATCCCCTTCCTGTTTCTAAAGAAGAATGAGAAGAATTCAAAGGAGTCTCACAAGGTGGAATATGATCCAGTGTCCTTCCTGATTCAAACACAGAGAAACACTCACTTCATCTGGAAAAGAGAGAGACGCACATTCACGAGCACAGACCCTGCCTGTCCCCAAACTCCCTATTTCTCTGCCCAAAGTCTCCCCTGGAGGATTTGGCCAAAGAGCAGAGCTGAAACTTTTATCATAATTCTGCCTCTCAGGAGGAGGGATCCCTCGATAATTCAACCAGTTCTTGGACTCAAAGGTTGTTGGGAAATTCTCTGGAGGGAAATAATCCCCATGTTATTCATAATAACAGAGGCAGAGATTGAATTAAATTGGTCATCTAGAATTGAGAGGTTTGGGGTCTCCATGCTTGAAACTGACTCCAGAGGGAATAGACGGTGCCTGTGGCTGAAGAAACAAATAAATCTGATATTTGTTACATAAAGACAAAACTCCAGGGGACAGTTAATGCCAGAGCATGTCACAGATCTGAAAAAGCTGCCAGCTGAGTTGGAACCAAAGTTTACTTTATTTTGGAAGCTAATGCTCAAGGGCATCACACAAAAGGGCTTATGCAATAGTGCAGCCAGTCTGTTGAACAAAATCAACTTTAGTGAAAAAATAGTTGACAAAATTTTGCAGTGTTAAAATAAATCACACACACACACACACACACACACAGAGAGAGAGAGAGAGAGAGAGAATATCTAAGTGAAAAGAGATGGAGAAATCAAGTCTGCCTCTCTCACCCCATGTGGGGAGGGGAGTGAGGGAAGGAGGGAAGGGAAGCTCAGGACCCTCGTGTTGCAGATGGAAAGGTGATCTGCAATCTTCCACCCCCACCCCACAGGTTCTATCTTCTGAGTCCTGGAAACAGAGGGGAGACCATATTCCATATTCCACTGCCACCTGTTTCCATGCATGGACCACCCAGGGGAAAGCAAAGCCCAGACCCAAAGAGAAGGCCCAGGGGCAGCCCCCACACCCCATTCCTGTGAAGAGATTGTGGGATTCATTGTCTACAGGTGAAACTCGAAAAATTAGAATGTGTTGTTTTGGGGAGCCATGTCATCTGCTGCTGTTGGTCCACTGTGCTTCATTAAGTCCAGGGTCAATGCATCCGTCTACCAGGAGATTTTGGAGCACTTCATGCTTCCTTCTGTAGACGAGCCTTATGGGGATGCTGACTTCATTTTCCAGCAGGACTTGGCACCTGCCCACACTGCCAAAAGCACCAAAACCTGGTTCAATGACTGTGGGATTACTGTGCTTGATTGGCCAGCAAACTCGCCTGACCTGAACCCCATAGAGAATCTATGGGGCATTGCCAAGAGAAAGATGAGAGACATGAGACCGAACAATGCAGAAGAGCTGAAGGCTGCTATTGAAGCATCCTGGTCTTCCATAACACCTCAGCAGTGCCACAGGCTGATAGCTTCCATGCCACACCGCATTGAGGCAGTAATTGCCGCAAAAGGGGCCCAAACCAAGTACTGAGTACATATGCATGCTTATACTTTTCAGAGGTCCGATATTGTTCTATGTACAATCCTTGTTTTATCGATTGCATGTAATATTCTAATTTTCTGAGATGGTGGATTTGGGGTTTTCATCAGCTGTACGCCATAATCATCACAATTATGACAAATCACAGCTTGAACTATCTTGCTTTGCATGTAATGAGTCTTATCTCATATATTAGTTTCACCTTTTAAGTTGCATTACTGAAATAAATGAACTTTTGCACGATATTCTAATTTTTTGAGTTTCACCTGTAGTTTTGAAATAAACAATGACCAGCTGAAACTCCCAAGAGAAAACAATGCTCATTTTATTTACTGCTTTTCAAAGAGAATGGACCACCACGCAAACACACGCAGGTACGGTGGACACACCTTAACTCATTGATACATTTGCCTTCTATCCCCAATTGCCCTTAACAATCTATCCTCCCACCTTTTCCTCATTGGCTTAGTAAGTAAGATGTTGTGGGAAACAGAGTTGTATGGTTTCTACAGAATTGTAGGAAGACAGGTTGGCCTGTGATGGAAATACATTTTATATGCTTCTAATCTCATGAGCTGGGCTGGAGCCTGAGAATTGTACTTAGGAGCCGGGATCAGAGGCCTTTGCTATGCTAGAAACCGGCCATAACCAGAATTCACTGATATGATCGTTACTCTAGAGAGAACCCCTAGGAACCAGGACCATGAAAGGAAATTCGTAAATAAGGACAGGGGGAGATAGAATTAGGGTAGCGGGAGATGTAATCAGGGGCGGAGAAAAGGTATTCATTTTAGACACTTTGGATGGGTTGTGACATCATGATTACTAAGCCAATGAAGAAGAGGTGGGAGGAAATTTGTAAGGGTTCTAGGGAATGCAAGGCAAATGGATTGATGATTTGGGATGTGTCCAATGTACCTGTGTGTGCCTGGTCCACCCGCTTTGCAAAGTGCAGAATAAAATTACCATTCTTTTCTCTTGGACGTTTTGGCTGTTGATTGTGTATTTCCAAACTAGGCAATGAATCCCACAGGGTCATCCAGCCCCCAAATCTGATACTAGATCCAGCAAGAGGCAGCCGGATTGACTAGGGAGACCCTCTCTCGGGGCTTCTGGGGCTCCCTTCCTGCCCCAATGGGCTCTGCTTGGGACCCTCTTCCCCACCATGCAGGACTCAAAGGCCAACTGCCCCCTCATAGGAGACCCCCCCCCCAAAGAAGGGAGACCTGATGACACAGCATGAAGTGAAGGGCGAACAACACATTTCCCCGTTGAGCTCCAGCAATGGCATCTGGGGAGGCTCTGCAGGACGTGGTCAAAACAGACAGGATGGGGGGGGGGCACAACAATACAAGCGAAGATCAGCCCATTTTGACGTGAATGGTGGCCTCTATCTTGACTCCTCTGACCTTCCCTGCCAACCTTCCTCCCTGCACCGTATCTGAATGGGCCCGAAAGTAAATAGTTCTCCTACTAGTTCTTCATGGCTGAAACAAAAGAAAAGGAGATCCCAGCATCTTACAGTACAGGAAGTCCTCGACCTATGGCCATTGGGTCATCAACCGTTCCAAGTTACAACAGCACTCAATGAATGCTGGTTCTGGCTGGTCCTTGGAGTTCTGGCCATCCCAGCACCCCCATAATCACACAATCGCTATCTGGATCCTGCACACCCAGTTGCAATGCCCCAGGATCATCACCGTTTGCAACCTTCCCTGCCGGCTTCCCCATAAAGTCAATGGGGAAACTGGCAGAGAAGGTTGAAAGTCACTGAGAAAGTTTCCCTCGTTCATGTAACCACCCACAGCCCCGTGCACCCTCCCCTCCCCTGGCTTCCCCAACCCTCTCTGCCCCTCCCCCTCCCAGGTCTGAGACTTGCAGACTCAGAAGCAGAGATAACAAAAATAAATTGAAGTAGGTCATCCCCGACTTACAACCCAAATGGAGTGTAACATTCCCATTGCTGAACCAGACTTTCCAATGTTGCAATGTTCCACCTTGGAGACAGAAACTCTTTTCCCTGATGGAGTTCACAACACACCCAACCTCCTGCTTCCATCTGTTCACATGGTACAGACACAGGTAGCCCCCTCTGGCCACCATGTAGTCTGACTCATCCCTGAGTTTTCTCCACCCACATCTTCTGGACTCCAGTCTCAACCTGGCCCATGCATTGGGGAGAGAATTGGCTGTTTGTGGTGTCCTCATCACCCAATAAGGAGAGAGGATGGTGGATCTCATGAGGATTCCTCTTTCACAGGAACTGCAGGGGATAATCTGGTCTCCTTGGAAGAGG
Source organism: Thamnophis elegans (assembly GCF_009769535.1). Lineage (NCBI taxonomy): Eukaryota > Metazoa > Chordata > Lepidosauria > Squamata > Natricidae > Thamnophis > Thamnophis elegans. The sequence goes on along the minus strand of NW_022473850.1, from coordinate 12,336 downwards.
ACCTGGAGGCGGCCACCCTATCCCACCTAATGGGACAGGCAATGGTTCTCAGGTAGATTGTCATACAACATGATTGGAGTTTGGTTCTTACAGCTTCCATTTTACCTCTTGTCTTCTTACTCTCTCAGACACATGCACTCTCAGTAGGAATAATTGCTCAAATAATTTCTTAAAATGTATCACATTCAGTAGCTGTTGCTGAACAACATTTTTTTCTGAATGACTTTCACATAGTTTTCTTCAGCAAGATTTATTGAGATGAAAGGGAAGGGTGTTAAACGAATTGAAGTAGTTCAACCATTTCTCATTTTGAAACTTGTACATATGACATTCTTTGACTGCTGCATACTATCTAAGTGGAAATAATGTGTTCTTTCAAATAAAAGGAAACTTTACAATTCTTTAAACTCATGGTGTTATGTCTCATGTTTTTACATTTATTCTGGTTGTAAGATGTTACTTTGTGTTCAGATCTGGCCTCACAAGGATAATGTAGCACTTGGGGATGAAGATGCAGACCAGCAGACCAGCACTGGAGGCCAGGATGGAGAAGACCTGCACAGCCACCATGTATTTCCCTTTGGTGCTCAGGTAAGTGGGCACAAAATTCACCCAGACGCTGCAGAAGACCAGCATGCTGAAGGTGATCAGTTTGGCTTCATTGAAGGCCCCAGGCAGATTCCTGGCCAGGAAAGCCACCATGAAGCAAATGGCAGCCAGGAAGCCCACATAGCTGAGGGTGACGTAGAACATGACAACGGCCCCTTTGTTGCATTGCAGGATGATTTCTGGGAATGGAGGTCAGAATGAAGAAATGGGGGAGAAACCCCCAGCCAGATGGAGCAGATGATAATTTGGACAGCAGAAGAAGAAAGGATGATGGAGTTGGCCAAGCTCTTCCCCAACCATCTCTTCACTCAGTTTCCTGGTTTTGTGGCCAGGAAAGCCAGCACCACCGTGATGGTTTTGGCCAAGAGAGAAGAAACGGCAACTGAGAAGATGATGCTGAAAACCATTTGTCGGAGAAGGCAGGTGGCTTTCCTTGGTTGACCAATGAAGAGAGAAGAAGACAAGAAGCAAAGCAGGAGGGAGATCAGTAGGAGAGGTCCCGGTTGTTGGCTTTGACAATGTGATTTTTTACATATTTAATGAAGATGATTAAAACAAACCCTGTGATTAAGAACAAGAGCAGGGCAAAAGAGACCAGGATGATGCCCAGATGTTCTTCATAGGACAGGAAGGTTATAACTTTGGGGATACATTTTTCTGTATCTGAGAAAACAAAAAGCAATATTTCTTTCATATGTTATCCTTCTATATTTTAAAAAATATCTTCTATTGTTAGTAGGATCACTTTCCAAGATGGGTTTCACCAAAAGAGATAAGAATATGTATTTTTTTAAAAAAGCATAGCTAAATCTATGAAATTGGGAGAAATCCTAGGATGTTAATTATTTCCTGTCTAATGTGCAGAATTTTCACAGGAATCTACATTATTTGAGGTTAATAATGAATCTAATAATCTTTTTATTATGGGTTGGACTAGGTGACCTCCAGGTCCCTTCCAGCCCTGGACTGCTGTGCTCTTTCAAGGCATTCTCTGAAGCCGCGTCTAGAGCCAGGATTGTGGTCCTTCCTCCCTCTCCTTTTTCCCTCCCTTCATTCCTCCATCTCTCCCTCCATCTCCCTCCCTCTCTCTCTCTCTCTTTCACAGCACCCCTCCCCCCACTTTTTCAAGCATTTTTCCCTGCCAATTCGCCCAAACTGGAAGGGGGAAAATGCTTTAAAAAGTGGAAAAAAATGCTTCCAACAATCGCGCAGCTCACAGCTCAGCCGCACAATCCCTGGAAGCTTTTTTTTTTTACTACCAGTTTGCAGAACCAAGGACAATCATCCCTACTGGTTCGGCCGAACCAGGAGGATTTCACCACTGATTCAGAGGATCTTGGGATATGTAGTTGGCTGTCAGGATATTCATGTAATGGGGTTCCCCCATTACTGTCCACATCTCCTCATTGTCGACCAGAAACACCTTCTCAGAGTTCCTGAAGGGGAGGCCCATGTAGAATGTATCACAGTAATCTTCCACGTGATGGACTTAACAGAGAAACAGAGTTGGAAGGGACCTTTCAGGTCTTCTAGTCTAACCCCCTGCTCAGGCAGGAAGCCCTACACCATTACAGACCTAAGAAAATCCCTCAAATTCCAAAGAACTATTGCTATTGCTACAGAGATAAATGTTGCAGGTCACATCCAAAAAGAGATTTTCTCCGGAAGTGGTAAAGCTTGTGAAAACTTCCACCCTCTTATCTCTTCCTTTCGAAGTTGTGACTAAGACATGGGTGACTGAATAATATCTCTCGATCCAATGCTCACATTGCATTGGATGTTGAAAAGATCTTTGATGTGGTTCAGGTGGAATTTCTGAAGAATTTCTCATAGAATTTCTAAGAAGATACGGTTTCTACTTTTCTGCCCTTTGGATTGCACAGAGGGTTCTCTTAGGTGAAGTTAAATATGTTAAATGTATGGATACCATTTCAGGAGATCAAGTCTGCACTGTAAAAGCTACATTGAGTCTGTGAGGTAGAAATCATGAAATTAGAATGAAAGTTATGATCTATTTCTTAAAAGGTAAAAAAAGAAATAGCAGGAAACATCAAAACTGAAAACCAGAAGAGATACTGGGTAGGTAAATTTATTAGAGATAAATAATAGTGGTAAAGTTTGCCTAATCTACCACAGCCCCCCATCTCTTCCCAGCCTTTCCTTCGTGGTCTTTTTGCTCTTTTCTCCTTTAGATAAGAAATGGAGCATTTTGAAAATAAACAAGAAAAGAATTGAGCTTCAAAGCGTATTTTAATTGGTACTTTCATGAAAATGCTCTGGATTTCTGCAGTGCCTCCCATTTTCCTCAGTGTGACTCACCTTCCTGAGTGGAGAAGGTCCCCTCCGGACAAGGAACGCAGTCATAGCAGCAAACTGGCTCTCCTTCTTGAGCCCTCTTAACAAATCCCGGATAACAATTTTCCACTCATCTGGACTGAGGCAGAGACTAAGCAGAGAAACAAGGAATGCCAAAAAAAATGTGTTAGGACTCTCCGTCCATGGAAAATGGGGGAGAAATGGACATTAGACATTGGCCATGAAGTCCTAGCTGGGCTCTGGGAATTGAAATCAGAGCCTCCTGCTGATTGGCTCAAAGTCCCCATCTGCCTTTGATGTCTAAGGTAGGAGTAGAACTCAGAGTCACTTACTGATTGGCTCAAAGTCACGAAAGGGCCCCACCTAATTTTCTTCATAGAAAGATAGGCCACTGCCTTCTTTTCAATCTAACCGTGGCATTTCCTGGTGGTCTCCCACCCCTGCTTAAATCCATCCCTGCTTAAGCTTTTCCAGATCAGCCTGCTGCTACACCCTAGAGCTACCTCTCGACTTATGACCAGAAGTGGGACCAGAAATGCCATTGCTAAGCTAGGTGGTCGTTAAGTCAGTTGTGCTGAATTTTACAATGTTTATTGCCACAGTTGTTAAGCGAATCACTGCGGTTGTTGAGTGAATCCTGCAGTCATGAAACAAACACTGTTTTGCCCACTGATTTTCCTTGTCAAAAATCCATGTTGATTGCCAGGCACCCAAGTGTGCTGCACTTGTCATAAGTATGAGGACCCATCATAAAGTGCTTTTTTCAATGGCTGTGGAACCTGGAATTGTTGCTAAATGAATGGATGTAAATTGAGGACTATGTGTAGGATACTTGGTTAGGGACTGTACATCATTGGATCCATTGTTTCTTCAGGCCCCTTCCCACAAGGCCTTTTTAAGAGGAATAATATCTAATATTTTATGCATGTTTCCCTTTCATCATCTGGGCAGGTGCAGGAAACCCGGATTCTCTGGATCTCTCATACCAGATTCCAGATCCAAGGGACAAATTTTCAATCTAGATTGCACCCCCAAAGAAGGGGTGGAATCTGGGGTGCCCCAACCTTTCCAAGCAACCAAGGGTTCCCTCTTCAGAGGGAGCCACTCTGGCTGAACTGAATTCGGGGCTCAAAGTCCCTTCAGGATTGGCTCATCAATGGATAAGCCACGCCCCCCCCCAGGAGAAGGCAGCCAGTTGACGATTATTATTCAAATCTCAGGTCCAGGCCAATCAAAGCCTTGGCTTGTGACATCAGAGGCTCCTCCTGAGCTCATTGGCTGGAGCTCACCATGGCAACCTCCAGCATCCTTGGGGAGTCTGGACCACATAATGGAGGCTCTGCTCAACATCCCTGGAAAGTGGCTGGATTGGATGGATGGCACTGGGGGCATCGCAGGGTCTCCCTCGCCTGGGCTCCTCCTTTCAGACAGAATTAGGCAGTGAGATTAGAAAAGTGGGACAAACGTGATGATACCTACCATGTCTGCAGCCTCCATGCCTGTCACCAAAATCCTTACCCAACATGTCAAAGGTTCCTTTCTCTGGAAAGGGGCTGGGAGCAGCCGGCTGGAGGTCTCCAATGTGATCTAGGGAAAAAATTGGATTCAGGATGTCCCAGTTGGAGAGGCATTGAGACCCCAAAGGTAGAAGCTGACATGGGGAAATTAACCTAAAAGGGGATTCCATTGGCCAGATGTAGTTATTTCCCAAATAGACTCATCCTGCTGATTTATTTATTCATATATTTTTATTTTTTATTACTCAGATTTTTATCCACCTTTATTCTTTCTCTAAATAGTTCAATGCAGTGAACATACTGAAGACTCCATCATCCCCACAATAACATGCTTGTGAGGGAGGCTGTGGCTGAGAGAAGGAACTGTCTCAAGGGGACGAACCAGGATTTCGTGTCTTGGATGGGACTGGTAAGTACTTGGAGAAGGGGGCGCTTTCCTAATCTGAATGGTCCCCCCCCCCATTCCCTCTCCTGAGAAACCGCCTAGCAGTGAGAGAGGTGGCCAAATTGACCGATCACAGATTCTGATTCCTTTGGAGAGTCTTGATAGAAGATAAGCATCGAATTGTAGCCAGAATCAAATGGGAAGTCAGGATAGTTTGAAGGGAGATCAGTTGTTATGGATTAAGTCAGTGCTTCTCAAACTGGGCCACTTGAAGGCATCTGTGGACTTTAGGCAGTTAACAAAATGTCCCCTGAACTGAGAGAAGAAGTGACTGTGTCTCTCCATTTTCCAAACAGGTAAGCAGCAGGGAAGAAAAGGTCCTTTAGGGAATATCCTTGGGCTGTTTTCTCAATGAGCAGTGATGGCCTCCATGATCTCCAGATTAACCAGATTCCGTTGACTTTCAGATCCAGGAATCCATGAAAGACAAACAACGGATGAAAAGAGCAGCACAATTGTCTCAAGCAGACAGTGGATTCAGTTCAGACCACAACAGAAGACCTGCAGAAAACTCTGTGGGGCAACAAAGGAAGCTTGGACCATGCCAACACGATGATCCACCAGTTAGAGCCAGAGAAAGAATCTTTGGTGAAACACAGTGAAGAACTCCAGAAAGAAATGTCTGAGGTTCCTAGCCAAGTGGCCTTCCTGAAACTTGAGAAGGCTGCCTTAGAACCTCTTGAGAAGCTCCTCAAAGCGGCCTCGAACATTCTTAAGAACTCAAGAAGCACCTCTAGTGTCTGCAGCATGAACTGGCTGAGATGGACCAAAGTTCCACTTTGTGGAGAAAAGCCACTCCAGCCAACTGAAGCAGAAAGTCTCCATTCTTCAGAATGTGAGGGGAAATGAGAAGAAGCACCTCAACAATCTTCAGCAGCAGCAGACCTGTGTTTACCAGGCCAGAATGGAAGACCTGCAGAAAACTCTGGAGGACAAGAGAGAAGGACTGACCCATGTCAGAATGGCCATCCAAGAATTAGAGCTGCAGAACAGGTGTTTGGAGAAAGACTGGGAAGATCTCCACAGGGAGGTCACCAGCCAAATGGCCTTCTTCAGAAATGATGTTGGCACTCCTGAGTGAGCAGCACATGGGAGAACTTTGCTGACACTCTCTCTCCCCATACCTGGATTGGAGGAATGGCAGCCTTTTACCCATTTGAAAGAGAAAAGAGATTCCTCCCCTCCCTTCCCTTGACTTGCCACCCAGTGTGCCAGAGGAGTCAGGAGAGCCTCACCCTTACCAGCTGAAGCCCCTCCCTTACCCACACCGCACCAGTCACTGAAGGACTGTCAGTTGAGCTGAAAGCCTCCCAGCCACTGAGCATCAGGGCCTGAGAGCACTGAGGAATCCCAGGGCCGGGGATGGCCATGGGGAGGATGGCCATGGCAGTGGTGAGGTGAGGTTTGTAGCGATGGATCCCCAGGCTCAGTTCCAAGCCTCAGAGTGCCATCTGAGTCTGAGGGGCAGCAGTGGGGGGGGGGGTGAGGGCTCTGTTGTGGGGAGGGCAGAGAGTCTGACCAGAGCCGGATCTGGGAGCCAGAACCGAGCAGCCAAACGAGCCAAGCAGCTGGGATCTGGGCAGCCCACAGGAGAGGAGAAGAGAGGAGAACAGCTAGAAGCTGAACTGGGAGCCGAGGGGTCTGCAGGAGACGCCTCGAGGCAGCAGAGACCCCCAGAGGCTGCAAGGCTGACGGAGCTGGTGGCAGAGCTGGAAGACAGGGCTGGGTTGAGGGTCTCGGGGGCAGGCAGAAACTCCTGCTGCTCCAGAGGCTGCAAGAGAGAAGCAACAGGAGGGGGAAGCCAGGGGCCACCAAGGCCAACTGGAGCTGGTCAGTGGCCGGTGGCTGGTGGGTGGTGAAGTAGTCTTAGGGATGGTAGAACATAGGAGGTAGATTTATAGGGCTGAAAGGGACTTTGGAGGTCTTCTAGTCCAGCCCTCTGCTCAAGGCAGGAACTTTATACCATCCCAGTCAAATGTTTCTCTTGTCCACTTTGAAAACTTCCAGAAATGGAGCACTCTCTACTTTGGGATGCAACTTATTCCATGGCTTAATTGTTCCTACTGTCCAAAAACTTCTCCTGACTTCTAGATTGAGTCTCTCTTTAACAAACTCCCACCTGTTTCCTCTTCTCCTTCCCTTCAGGGCTCTGGAGATGAAGTCACTCCCCTCCTCTCTGTGGGAGACCCTAAAAGTGCCAGAAGATTCTATCACGGCTGCCCAATCCTTCCTACCTTCTCTCAGCTGGACATAGCAAACTCCCTCAACCGTTCATCAAATGATTTGGCCTCTAGACCTTAAATCATCTATGTTCCTCTTCTCTTCACACTTTCCAGAATCTCCAGAATTTTTTCTTTTCTGGGGTGACCAGAATTGGACAAAGTATTCCAAGGATGGTCTGACCAGAGACAGAAAGCTCTACCAGCCCTTCTCTCCCTCTTGAATCTGCCCCTCTTTTATTGCTGCCTAAGACTGCCTGGGCCTATTTTGTCATCTGCAGCAGAGTTCTGGCTGATCCTTAAGTGCTTTGCCAGGAGATCCTCCCACAGATACCACTGCTGAGCCTGCTACCCCCTGTTCTGTACCTGGCATTGGGGTCTCCTAAGTGCAGATCCCGGCTTTTCTCACCAGTGAACTGCATCTTGTTAGGTAGCATCCAATGTTTATGTCTTCTGGATATTGAGCTTATATTCTAGTAATTCCCACAAGCTAGGTTCTATCTGCAAACCTGATGAGTTCCCTTTCTGTCCCCTCACATAGATCACTTGGGAAGATATGGAAGAGTCTGGGGCCCAAGGCAGAAACTTGAGGTTTCCCTCTGAATATTTCTCTCCATGTAGATGTAGCTCCATGAAGAACTACTCACTGGGTGCAGTTGGTCAGCCACCTTACGAATTTTGTGCTTATTTGGAATTGTATACCGATATATCTTGTGTTCTTTTCACATATTTTTTTCCTTTGTGCCTAAAAATAAATTCAAAGAAGGAATTAAGCATGTCTGTATTCACAGTTTTGGACATCCACATGTGGAATCCTTCCCAGCCTCTCTAGAAACTAGAAAAGATTAACAGAGTTAGAAGGGACCTTGTAGGTCATCTGGTCCAATGCCCCCACCCAAGCAGGAGACCCTACACCATTTCTAACAGGTTCCTGTCCAGTCTCTAGTTTAAACGTTCCAGGGATGAAGCTCCCACACCTTCTGAAGGCAACTTCTGCTCCGTTGGTTGATTGGTCTCCTTGTCAGAAAATTTCTCCTCAGTTCTAGGTTGAATCTCCCCTTGTTCAGTTTCCCTCCATTATTCCTTGTCTGGCCTTCAGGTGCTTTGGAAGATAGCTTGACACCCTCCTCTCTGTGGCAGCCCCTCAAATATTGGAAGACTGCTCTCAAGTCACCCCTGGTTCTTCTCTTCACTAGACTAGTAATTCCCAGTTCCTGTAACCATTCTTCATCTCTTTTAGCCTCCAGTCCCCTAATCATCCTGGCTACTCTTCTTTGCATTCTTTCTAGAATCTCAACATCTTTTTTATAGTGTGGTGACCAAAGCTGTATGCAGTACTCTAGGTTTGGTCTTACTAGGGCTTTATAGAGTGGTATCGCTACCTGCCTTGATCTTGATTGTATCCCTCTGTTAATATAATTTAGAATTGCATTGGCTTTTTTGTCTGCTGCCGCACACTCTTGGCACATATTTAATTGGTTCACCACTAAGACTCCCAGATCCCTCTCACAGTTACTGCTATTAAGCCTGGTTTTACCCAAGCTATATGTGTACTTTTGTCTTTTCTTGCCTACGCTTATCTAAGAAAAAATATTTTACTTTTCTCTACTTTGAGTTTCATTTTATTAGAACTTTCTTAGCTTATTGAAGTCAGAACTCTCTTAAAGACTCCACTATTAGCCTGCTTGAGCAGAGCTTGGACTAGAAGACCTCCAAGGTCCCTTCCAACTCTCTTAGACTGTTATGGTTGGTGAAGTTCCCTGTGCTTGATTAAGAATGTTTGGGGGGCTCCCCATAGGCTTAGAGCCAGAGGGGTTGAATGGGATCTTTGCCAGTTTCTTTATGGAGTGAGTGTCAGGTCTGGGGTGGGGTTGATATGCTTGTCTGAGTGGTGGGAGAGACCATCTATGGGGTGGGATGGGGTGGATGCATGATGGGGGGAGTGAAAGTACAGGTAGATGTTAGGCATGGCCTCCTCCTTCTCTTGCTTCCCCCTGAGAGGCTCTGGAGCAGCAGGAACTTCTGCCTGTCCCGAGACCCTCCACCCAGCCCTGTCCTCCCGTTCTGCCCCCTTGCTCCCTCAGCCTTGCTGCCTCGGGGCTCTCTGCTCCCCCGAGGCCTCTCCTGGGGACCCCTGGGCTCCCCTTCAGCTTCTGGCTGCTCTCCTCTCCCCTCCTCTCCTGCAGGCTGTTCGGCCCCCGTCTGCTCAGCCCATTTGGCTGCTCAGTTCTGGCTCCCAGATCCGGCTCTGACCAGACTCACCTGGCACACGAGGTAGCAAGTCAGTCCCCCCACCTCCCTCCTTCCTCAATGCTCTTTCTATGGAGATATTAGAAAGAAACATATCCTCCCAATAATCGATAGGCATCCTGGCCATTCCGACACTGCTCAGCTCCAGTGGCTGCTTAAGGCCGAACAGACTCTGGTTACAGCAAAGGTGGCTCGATTCTCCGCAGCAGCACTGGGGATCCATGGGAAATATGTGATTAATCCACCATAGCTCTTTTACACAACTGATGTAGGAAACCCTTTTGCATTTCTACTCCTTTGCCTTTTAGTATTTAATGATTCTAGATTTTTTAACTGGATATTGCTTGAGTGTTTTTATTTTTTCTGGTCTTTGATTGTAATAAACTTGATTTGATGCAATTCCATTTACCAAGAAGGGGACCTAAAAAGGCATATGACAGAGTTGACTGTTCCCCATATAGTGAATACTTTCCTCATGTGTCTTATAGAAATTCACAATCACACTTGCACTTATAATATCTAAAGAATAGGACAGAACCGACCATTAATTACTGGACAGGGACCTTCCACCTGTTGATTCATGGCTGTTGAGACTCTTATCAGTTGTGGATAATGAATGAGAACAGCCTGCCCCAATCTGGTGGCCTCCGGATGTTAATTCAAGCATCCTCATGATTCATGCTTGGCAGCAAATAAGGCCACCTTCCTCCGAGAAGAGGGACCCAGGTGTGTTTGCCAACACTGGTGCGGCTCCATTTGTAGACCGGAGACTGAACTTTTCATGTTGTGTCTGTTGCTGCTGCAGCCCTGGGAGACCTAGAATAAAAGGGGACTTCAACATTGTGACCAGATCCTTGGACTTTCACTTGGATCGGTAGCTCCCAGTCATTGTCCAGGCCCCTCTCCTCTTTAAGGGCACCTCAGTTATCTGGATCCTGATGGAGAGAGCACAGAAATGCCCTCTCTGCCTTTGTGGGCCTGATTCCTCCAGGAAATCCCGCTGTTCCTTGCAGCTTCTGAACAGTTACTTAAAGATGTCAACTGGGCTTTGGCTGTTATAACTATGGGTGTCCTTTAGGAAACTGCTGAATAAAACTTTATATCTTGCATATATGAAGAATTTCTGAAGTGTGTGTGTGTTGTGCCACAATGGTCTTTTGTCTATATTTTTTTCTTCTTCTTTCTACTGCAGCTTAATTCAAGAAATTTAAAAAGAATAATTAATAAATTTCAGTTGCCAGAGATGACAAACACTGGATTAAACAGTATAGAAACCCCACAATTTGGTTCCTTTGGTTTTATGTCCTCATGGTTTACATCCTCAAGTCTTGCCTGAATCCAATCTGCAAATTGCACACGAATGGATGACCTCCAGGAGCCCCCTTCTTTGTTCCATCATCCACCATGTGCATCAACTACAATTCCAAGAAGGCACAGGGCTGGGTGGCCCATAGGTCAGAAGCATCCATGATGATGCAATAAAAGATCTGCTGGGAATTCTGGGAGTTGTAGGTGAGCCTATCTGAAATGGCCAAGCTGGGGAAAGCCACCCCAGGGACAGATTAAGAGACCTCCTGGATTCCCTCCTGGAGATCAACACCGTGTTTGCATCCAGGAGCCCTTTCCCCTCTCCCACTTCCTGCCTCCTTCCTCAGTTCCAGGAAAGAGGAAGAATCCCCTACAATGAGTCATCCTGACTTGTGGCCTCCCACTTGTGGGTCTTCTCCTGCCTTTGCTGCTCTGGAGAAGCCACTCAGAAGAAACCTCCAACCCTCCACAAAAGGCCAACAAGGAAGATGGGGTCACCCTAAGATTTGCTTAATGACAACATGATTTACTTAACTACCACACTCATTTGCTTAACAACTGTGGCAAACCGGTTGTAAAATGAGGCAGAACTTAAGAACTGCCTTGCTTAGTAACAGAAATTGTGGTCATAAGTGGAGGACTACCTTTATTGCCTGATAGTCCATTGGAATTTATTTCCAGAGACATTCAGGATTTTGTAACCAGAACTTTCCCTTTCTTCTCCCTTCTGCTTGCTTCCTGGGAGCCTGGAGCAAAGTCCTTCTGAAGGGCTTGTTTCTGGGGCTTCTGGGGCTGGAAGCAGCCTGAGATGACTGAGGGGAACCCACCAGATCAGGCCTTCAAGGGTTGCACTGCTGGGCTTCCCACCTTGGAAATGGAGAGGGAGACCCTCTTTCTTTCCTCAGATGGAGTTTGAGACACCCGCGATCTCCTGCTTGCAGCTATTCACCTGGTGCAGCCACAAGGAGCCCAATCTCATCAGGATGCAGTCTGACTCTCCTGTGGGGTTTCTCCACCCACATCTTCTGGACTCCAGTCTCAACCTGGCCCATGCATTGGGGAAAAGAACCGGCTGTTTACAGTGTCCTTATCACCCAATAAGGGGATGGAGACGGGATGATGGATCTCATGGAGAAGCTTCTTTCACAGGGCAGGAGCAACTATGGAAAGGTGAGCTAACTAGGTCTCCTCGGGTGAGAACATCTAAGCATCTGGGTTGGTGGGATGGCCATTGGTTCTCATGGAGATTATCAAACAACATAGTTGGAGTTTGGCTCCCACATCTTACCATTTTTCCTATTCATTCTTTCAGACAAAAACTTTTAGCTGCTATCAGTATGAATATTTGATCAAATAATTTCTTCAAAAGTGTTGAATTCTTTAGCAGTTGTTGAACAACACATTTCTCTGAATGATTTTCAGAGTTCTCTTTAGCAAGATTTATTGAGATGAAAGGGAAGAGAGTGACAAGAATTCCAATCTTTCAACAATTTCCCATTGGGGAACATGTAGATGTGATTTTCTTTGATTCCTGAATACTATCTAAGTGGAAATAATTAATGGGTTCTTTCAAATAAAAGGACATTTTACAATCCCTTTAAATATCATGGTGTTATGTCTCATGTTTTTACATTTATTCTGGCTGTCAGCTGTTCCTTTGTGTTCAGGTTTG
>NW_022473849.1:0-22892 GCF_009769535.1 Thamnophis elegans | reverse complement strand
ACAGAGGGGAAGGTGGAAGAAGTCTGTGGTGGGATCTAATCAACAGTTTCCCACAATTAAAAAAAAGGGGGGGGGGAATGCAATTCTAGGCTTCATCAACAAAAGAAGGATGTCACAATCCAACATGATGTCAGGATAAAAGAGGAGCCATTGTTCTCCACAATCTTTTTCCCACTCCACTTAGAACAGGGGTGTCAAACTGGATTTCTTCGAGGGCCGGATCACTGTGGGCTTCAAAAATTTCAGCAATGGATTCTCTGACCAGTGTCTGGGTGGGCGTGGCCATGGTGGGTACGGCCTAGTCAGCCTCCTGCACCACACAGCACAGGGGGGTGTTTTCGCCTTCCCCAAGGTCCGGAGGTTTTCCTCGGGAGGGTGAAAACTGCCTCCCCTGTGATCCGGAGGCCTTCCGGGAGGTCTATTTTCCCCCTCCTTGAGCCTCTGCAAGGGCCCTGCACTTACCTCACATCCAAAAGGGGCTGCTTGGAGACTCCTGGGAGGAGTGGGGTGGGTGCGGCCAGCCTGGGGTGGTATTTGGAGGTTCTCCAAACCAGCCATAGCGTTAGCTACAGGTTCTCCCGAACCCAGGCGGTAGCATCCCACTCAGTAGTCCTTTCCAACAGCCGTCCAGGGGTGGGAGGGGACAGGATGGACACCTCCTGCAGTACTTTGCTGGCCAAAACAGGGAGCTGGGGGGCATCACACTCCATTTTTGGCCTACACTGTAGCACTTTGCCGGCTAAAATATTGATCCCATTTTGGCTGGCAGAGTGCTGCAGGAAGCCATCGAGGATGAAAATGCGATGCGCTGGGGCCGCACGCAGTCCCCAGCACCCCGTTGTGGCAAACAGAGGCACCGCGGGCTGGTCCTTTGCAATTTCCAGGCTGGCCTTGGAGGCCAGATTTAAGCACCCCGCAGACAGAATTCGGCCTCCAGGCCTTGAGTTTCACACCCCTGACTTGGAACATAAACATAGGATAATAAGGGTGGAAGGGACTTGCAAAGGTCTTCTAGCTCAACCCCCTGCCTCTAGAAGTTGTGGGTGTTGCAACACAGGAGGTCTTTCTTTAGAAGAAAGAATAGACAATGATTTGTCCAGAATGGTATAAGGTCTCCTACTTGAGCAGAGGGTTGGACTAGAAGGCCCCCAAGGTCCCTTCCAACTCTAGTCAGATTGATTGATTGAAACAAAATTCTGGACTAAGACAGCCTTGTCCTAATCCTGTGATGGCAAACCAATTTCACGTGTGCTGAAAGTGGCACGTGAAGCCATGTCACCTCGCACGCGCAGCCTTGTCTGTTTGTCTTCCAGGTTTGTGGCACCCATGCGCGCATGACAATCAGCGTGTGCTGCAATGCCCCAAAAGTGGTGTGCGCATGAACCTGGAAGCTCAGCTTTTCTGGAGTACGGCCCTGATGAGCATACACGTGTGCAACATTTTATTCATTTATTCATTCATTTATTCATTCATTCATTCATTCATTCATTCATTTATTAGACTTATATACCGCTTCATAGGGCTTTCAGCCCTCTCTAAGCGGTTTACAAATTTTTTAGCAAATTGAGTCAGCAACTTGCCCCCACAGTCTGGGTCCTCATTTCACCCACCTCGGAAGGATGGAAGGCTGAGTCGACCTTGAGCCGGTGAGATTTGAACTGCTGAACTGCAGATCACACAGTCAGCTGAAGTGGCCTGCACTACTACACCCTAACCACTGCGCCACCTCGGCTCTTTCCGCACAATCGCCATCCCTGTCCTCATCCATCATCAAAGTTGTTCCCAAGGTAGTTTTTTTTGTTTTTCAAGAGGCAACTGGACTATCTGTTGTTTTTTTTTCTTTGAAGATGTTTCGCTTCTCATTCAAGAAGCTTCTTCAGGCTCGGAGTTATTTCATCATCCAAGTTATTTTCTGTCCTTCCAACTGTGTTCTTCTGTTTTGCTGGAGATGTTTAGACAGAGGTTGTATGCCCATCCGTCAGAGAGGCTGAAGGAATACATTCCTTCGTCAGCGAGGGCCTGGATTGATTATATATCCAAATCCCTTCCAAGCCTCAAATGTTATGTGTTCATGAGCCTATCAGGAGGAAAGAGCAAACGTCTTCTGCATTGTTGTCAAGACAACCACAAGTGTGTGTCCTTGTAATCATCAGCAGCTGAGCTCGGGAGGTTTTACAGCGCATTTATTCCTTAAGCGTTGAATCCTTTTTACCCTTCTGTTCTACTAAAGATACAATTCATTAGCAACTTCTGAGAAGAGGCTCTGAAGATGACAGCCACACTGATGTTCTGGCAGGGACCTCTGTACATTCAGATCAAAGGTTTCTAAGGAAGGGGAGACGGGAATGCAGAAACGTGACAACATATGCATTTGATGGAGAAAGGGAAAATCCAAGACTCCAAAACTATATGTAGCCTGTGAAAACTTTGGGGGTATCAAAAGTTGAGAGATTTCAAAACTTGTTGCTACTTAAACTGCCCTAGTGTCCTATATCATTTAAAATGACAATATTCATGACAAGTTTAATCTATACAGCAGGGATGAAATGCTACCGGTTTCCCTGAACCGGTAGTAAAGAATGCTACCGATTTGCCCAAACCGGTAGTAAAAAATGCTATCAATTTGCCCAAACCGGTAGTAAAAAATGCTATCAATTTGCCTGAACCGGTAGTAAAGAATGCTATCAATTTGCCTGAACCGGTAGTAAAGAATGCTATCAATTTGCCTGAACCGGTAGTAAAGAATGCTACTGGTTGGCCTGAACCGGTAGTAAAGAATGCTACCAATTTGCCTGAACCGGTAGTATAAAATGCTATCAATTTGCCTGAACCAGTAGTAAAGAATGCTACTGATTTGCCTGAACCGGTAGTAAAGAATGCTACCGATTTGCCTGAACCGGTAGTAAAGAATGCTACCAATTTGCCTGAACCGGTAGTAAAGAATGCTACCAATTTGCCTGAACCGGTAGTAAAGAATGCTACTGATTTGCCTGAACCGGTAGCATAAAATGCTATCAATTTGCCTGAACCAGTAGTAAAGAATGCTACCGGTTTGTCTGAACTGGTAGTAAAGAATGCTACCGGTTTGCCTGAACCGGTAGTAAAAAATGTTACCGGTTTGCCTGAACCGGTAGTAAAGAATGCTGCTGGTTTGGGTGAACCGGTAATCAGCTGTGTGACAATCAGCTGTGGTGCACAATTTATATTCGCTAGACATCACGCAGCACAGCTGATGGTTGTTGTGTGACAATCAGCTGTGCCACACGATTTATATTCGCTAGAAAGCAAGAAATCCTACTTTCTAGCAAATCTAAATTGTGCGGCACAGCTTCCTCCCACCCTTGCTGTTCTGCTTACCTTCGCAGGCTCAGAAAAGGATTCTTCGCGCCTGCAGTGCGCATACGCTCAAAGCGTGTGTCTGCGTGTGAAGCGAACTGGTAGCAGGCTTCAGAGCATTTCACCCCTGCTATGCAGTCTCCTTGATTGTTCCACACCTCCTTGATGTTCTCTGAGCTGAACACCTATGTAGCTTCGTCAGTTTCGATTTCAAGATTTCACTGCAGTAATTTTTCGAATGATTCTGCCTGCATCTCTCGTAAGGAGGGAAAACTCACAACCATCAGAAAATCACAGCCTACTGCAGCAATGGCGAACCTTTTTTGGCTAAGGGGGGGGGGAGTGCAGGGGGGTCATGTGTGGGCATGCTGCACCCTTAATGCAACGCGCAACCCCCTCCCCCCCAGTGTGCATGTGTGCATGAGAGGCGCTCCCCCCAATTTTGCATGCTTTTTTTGCCCTATGGAGCCTGGGGATGGCGAAAACACTCCCCCCTGCCCTCCCCGGAGGCCCTCTGGAGGTTTCAGGGACCTTCAGGAGGCTTCCCTCCCTTCCCTTCCCGTCCCTGAAGCCTCCAGAGGGCTTAAAACGACCCTACGAGCAAACCGGAAGTCCATTCCCAAACTTACGATTTGCCCATTGGGCCATTTTCTTTGCGCTCTGGAGGCCTCAGCGAAGCTCCTGAAGCCTCCGGAGGGCATGGGGGGGTGGGGGGGGTCTTTTTCCTCTCCCCAGGATCCTATAAAGCCTCTAGAGCCTGGGGAGGGCAAAAAATGGCTTTTAAAAAGGCTGAACTCATCTGACAGGGCAACACCTCGCGTGCCCTGACAAGTGGCTCCACATGGCACCAGCTCAGGGTTGACATGGGGAATCTCTGGTGCTCTCTGAGCTTGCTTGTTTTCCTGCAGATGTTGATTGATTGATTGATTGATTACATTTATATGCCGCCCTTTTCCCCGAAGGGGACTCAGGGCGGCTCACAATTCAATCAGGAAAGGGGGTACAGACAGGGGGATAAAAAAGACGAGACATAACAATACAAAATTTAAAAACACACAACAACCATACCATTCGAGAAGGGGGGCAAAAACTCTTTAGCCCCAGGCCTGTCGGAACAGTCAGGTTTTAAGGGCTTTGCGGAAGGCCTGGAGGGTGGTGAGGGTTCGAATCTCCACGGGGAGTTCGTTCCAGAGGGTCGGAGCAGCCACAGAGAAGGCTCTCCTCCGGGTAGTCACCAGTCGGCATTGGCCGGCGGATGGAATTCGGAGGAGGCCTAATCTGTGGGATCTGATCGGTCTATTGGAGGTAATGTTTCATTACCAATAGGTAGCATCATCAGTGCTAGTAAGGTTTGCTCCCAATTTATATTCTAGTAGCTTGCCCTATCAGTGTTGGTGGGGAAAGAGTCTTGGTCTTAGAGAGCTGTTCACTATTAGCTTGTTTGGCAGTTCCTTGATTGGGGTGCTGTCAGCTTCTTGATGGTCGGACGTTAATCTTGGTATGAATCTCTGCTCCTCTGGGTGTTGATTGCTGATGAGAAGATGTTTAGTCTTTTTGTTCCTTTTTTTGGCCTGTTGACTGTCTGTTTTCAGCTGTCTGTAGACATCAGAGATGGGTTGCTGCTGGTTCAGCCCGGTTCGGCCTGGTTCGACTGAACCGGTCCGGTAGTGGAAGTCAGTCCTGGGTCACAGAACCAGCAGCAGCCCAGGCCTGCCACACTCCCGAACCGGTTCCTTCGCTGCCGCTGAACGATTCACATTGTTCATTTTACATTCAACAGCACACACGGGTGTGTGGGTTGCAAACCTGTAGTAAAACCAGCAGCAACCCACCCCTGTTGTCTATCTGTCTGTCAATGGTCTATTTCTCAGAATGCCAGGTTTCCAGAAATTCTCTGATCCGTTTTTGGACTTGATTTAACCTAGGATGGTCACAGTTTCCCAGTTGAAACTATGGCTTAGTCAGTCCACGCATTGCAAAACTTTCATCATGTCTTCTAGTTGATGTCCATGGATGCCCTCTGCCAGTCTTCTGCCTGTTTGTCCTAGATAGTGGCTGTTGCAATTATTACACTGTATGTTGTAGATCAGGAGTTTCAAACTCAATTTCACTGAGGGTCACATCAGGGTTGTGTTTGACCTCGGGGGTCTGGGGTGGGCATGGCCAGGATGGGTGTGGCAGGGGTTGGCGTGGTTGAGTGGGCATTTCTGGGGTGGGTTTCACATCTATCTATCTATCTATCTATCTATCTATCTATCTATCTATCTATCTATCTATCTATCTATTGTCTATTATCTATCTATCTATCTATCTATCTATCTATCTATCATTGTCTATTATCAATCTATCTATCTATCTATCTATCTATCTATCTATCTATCTATCTATCTATCTATCTATCTATCTATCTAGCTAGCTAGCTAGCTAGCTATCTAGCTATCTAGCTATCTAGCTATCTAGCTATCTAGCTATCTAGCTATCTAGCTATCTAGCTATCTAGCTATCTAGCTATCTAGCTATCTAGCTATCTAGCTATCTAGCTATCTAGCTATCTAGCTATCTAGCTATCTTTCTTCTCAATTTTTTAAGTTTCTATTTTTCCCTGTTCAGTTTGAAAAGTAGAGTTGATCTAATTCCCTTGACTCCTAGGGAAAATAGTTATTTAATTAAGATTAAATAGATTAAGGGAAAGTTTGTGGTAAATATTCCACCCCCCTCTATAGATGCAGCAGGCAACAAGCCTAGATCCATAACTAACATGGCTGACATTTATTAATTATAATTAATCCTAAAGTGTGGGATGAGTATCTCCATCTAAAATATAGGGGTAGGGCTCTTGTTGGTCACAATGCAAAATGTCCTTTCAGTTTCTTGCATTTATCAAGAGCTATCTGGAGCAGGGGTGGGTTTCTGCCAGTTCTAAGCTCTTCTATAGAAGAGGTTCCACAAATCTACAGTGCCGTTTAGAACCGGTTCCAGCTCCCTCCCCCCGTCCGTCCGCACATCATCAAGATGAAGAGCAAGAGGAGGAATTCTGGGAGTTGAAGTCCACAAGTCTTAAAGCTATCAAGTTTGAACACCCCTGGGTTTTTTTTTCTAAAGGGTTAGGGGTGCAAGGGTCTTGTAACTTGACAGCTTTAAGACTTGCATGCTTCAAATGCCAGAATTTCTGAGCCAACATTTTGGTTGCTAAGCAAGAGCGTTGTTAAGTGAGTTTCACCACATTTTACAAGTTGGCCACGCCCATCCAGTGACATGACTGCAAAGCCACCCCCACTCGATCACATGGCTGGCAAGCCACTCCCATCCAGTCACATGGACGGCAAGCCACTCCCACAAAGCAGGCCATACCTACAGAAGAGGTTCTAAAAAAATTTGAAACCCACCATTGATCTGGAGGGACGCAGTGGCTCAATGGCTAAGACACTGAGCTTGTCAATCAGAAAGGTCGGCAGTTCAGCAGTTTGAATCCCTAGTGCCACGTAATGGAGTGAGTTCCCGTTCCTTGTCCCAGCTTCTGCCAACCTAGCAGGTAAAAATGCAAGTAGAAAAATAGCTACCACTTTGGTGGGAAGGGAGCAGCATTCCATGTGCCTTCGGCATTTAGTCATGCTGGCCACATGACTACGGAGATGTCTTCGGACAGTGCTGGCTCTTCGGCTTTCAAACGGGGATGAGCACCACCCCCTAGAGTCGGGAACGACTAGCACATATGTGCGAGGGGAACCTTTACCTTTATCTGTAGTTAAAATTCAAAAAGGCAACAATTTCACTCTGATTATATAAATTCTATTATCTAGAATGGAAACCCACTAGATGTCAGCAGTGCTCTGTGTGAATCCCTTACTATCTAATTTTGCATTATAGGCAATAATTGGACAAACATTTGCCCCAAATGGTATAAGGTCCCCTTCTTGAGCAGAGGATTGGACTAGAAAACCTCGAAGTTCCCTTCCAACCATGTTATTCTATATTCTATGTTCTGAAAGAAGACTGCAGAAAGGAATGTAGGACTAATATTAAGGTAAAGGTTCCCCTTGCAAATACCATATTTTTTGGAGTATAAGATGCACCGGAGTATAAGACGCACCAAGGTTTTGAAGAGGCAAATTAAAAAAAAGTTTTTGAACTCTGCAAACCTCCCAAAAACGGCCTGTTGTTTTTTTTGGTTAAAAAAAAGGGGCATGGATAGCCTTTAGGAGGCTTATAGAGTGCTCCTGGGGGGGGGGGGCAAAATTGAGCAAAAAATGGCCTTTTTTTTTGCTCATTTCTGCCCTCCCCAGCCCCAAGGAGCTCTCTGGAAGCTTCCTAAAGGCTATGCACTAAAAATACTGTATTCCGTGTATGACACACCCAGAGTTTCAACCTCTTTTTTAAGAGGAAAAAGGTGTGTCTTACACTCCGAAAAATACCATATGTGCTAGTCATTCCTGACTCTAGGGGGCAGTGCTCATCTCCATTTCAAAGCGGAAGAGCTAGCACTGGGAGTTGGATTAGAAGGCCCCCAAGGTCCCTTCCAGCTCTAGTCTGATTGATTGATGGAAACAAAATTCTGGACTAAGACAGCCTTGTCCTAACCCATCATCAAAGTTGTCCCAAAGATGCTTTTTTTTCAAGAGGCAACTGGACTCTCTAGTTTTTCTTTGAAGGTGTTTCACTTTTCATCCAAGAAGCTTCTTCCGCTCTGATTGGATGGTGGGGGATGGAAGGATTTATCCTCCTTGCAGGCAGCTGGCCATTTGCATCCTTTTAGGACATCCCCCAAGTGGTCCTTGAGGCCACGGGGGTTTATCTCTGTCCTCAGGGTCACCTGAGTGGTGCAAATGGTTCCTCTAGTCTGCAATTTTTCCTCTGGAAATCCATTCTTACTCCTGCCCATTCCAGGGAGGTTCATCCCAAATTGTATAGTTAAAAGTCTACAGAGATTCTCCGTCATCCAGTTCGTGGTTGTCCCAAAGGTGATTTTTCAGGAGGCAACTGGACTTTCTGTTTTTTTTTTTCTTTTAAAGACCTTTCGCTTCTCATCCAAGAAGCTTCTTCAGCTCTTAGTTATTTCGTCATCCAAGTCATTTTCTGGTCTTATTGGTGAAAGTTTTTTTTCTCGTGTCCACAAGATGTCAGCATTCACTTGTGTGTATTTTAGTTGACAAAAAGAAAACCGAAACATGAAAGGGGGGACTCCGCCTGACACTCATCACCGATCCACCGTCTAACCGTCACGATATACTTTGTTTTAAAAGTGTTTGGACCTCTTGACTTTCAAAAGGATTAAGAAGGCTCCGATACAATTGTGTTAATTTAAATGGGTTATGGATTAAAGATGAGTCTTCTGTCACTCAGGATGAGCCTGAAGTAGGGTCAAGCTAGAAGTTGTATTAAAAATGCAGCATGCAGCTCCAGGTGTTGGTTGGTTGGGATGGTTATTGATAGGCATACGTGTGTTTGCATGAATGGAGGCTCTCTGGGTCTTGTCTGCAATCTTTGAGGGAGGAAATACTTAGATGAGCCTCTCAGATAAGATAATGTTCAATAAAATGAAATTTCACAGCTGGGAAGTCAATGGCTACGGAGTTCTCAGTCCTCCCGGTCATGGTTATTCCAAAGATGCTTTTTCTCCAAGAAGCAGCTGGACTTTCTGATTTTTTCTTTGAATAGCAATAGCAATAGCAGTTAGACTTATATACCGCTTCATAGGGCCTTCAGCCCTCTCTAAGCGGTTTACAGAGTCAGCATATTGCCCCCAACAACAATCCGGGTCCTCATTTTACCCACCTTGGAAGGATGGAAGGCTGAGTCAACCCTGAGCCGGTGAGATTTGAACAGCCGAATAACCATTTGTCTGAAGTGATGCAGGGTTTCCTGCTTAAGCAGGAGTTAAACTAGAACAGTGGTGGCAAACCTTTTCAGCACCGAGTGCCCAAAGAGGAACACACATGCATGTGTGCATGTGCGCATGCTGGAGGACTGGAAATCCAGAGACCAGCTGGCCAGTACATGCATGGCTGGTTTTTTCTGCCATTTTCAGGCTGTTTTGGGGACTGTTTTCAGGCTGTTTTTGGAGTGAAAAAAGCAAAAAAAAATGGTTTGTATTTTATACAATACAATACAATACAATAGCAGAGGTGGAAGGGACCGTGGAGGTCTTCTAGTCCAACCCCCTGCCTAGACAGGAAACCCTATACTGTTTCAGACAAAGGGCTATCCAACATCTTCTTAAAGACTTCCAGTGTTGGGGCATTCACAACTTCTGGAGGCAACTTCTGTTCCAACTGTCAGGAAATTTCACCTCAGTTCTAAGTTGCTTCTCTCCTTGATTAATTTCCACCCATTGCTTCTTGTTCTACCCTCAGGTGCCTTGGAGAATAGCTTGACTCCCTCTTCTTTGTGGCAACCCCTGAGATATTGGAAGACTGCTATCATGTCTCCCCTAGTCCTTCTTTCTCTTAAACTAGACACACCCAGTTCCTGCAACCGTTCTTCATATGTTTTAGCCCTCAGACCCCTAATCCTCTTTGTTGCTCTTCTCTGAATCTTTTCTAGGGTCCCCACATCTTTTCTACATCGTGGCGACCAAAGATGAATGCTGTATTCCAAGTGTGGCCTTACCAAGGCATTATAAAGTGGTATTAACCCTTCACGTGATCATGATTCTGTCTCTCTGTTGATGCAGCCTAGAACTGTGTTGGCTTTTTTGGCAGCTGTTGCAAACGGCTGGCTCCTATTTAAATGATTGTCCACTAGGACTCCAAGATCCCTCTCACAGTTGATACTATTGAGCAAGGTACCAACTATACTGCACCTATACTGTACTTTGAAACCAGAAGAGCAGCTGGCAATGATGTGTGCCCACAGAGAGGGCTTTGCATGCCACCTCCGGCACCCATCCCTTCCAACTCTGTTATTCTATTCTATTCTATTCTATAACAGCATTTTCCCTTTAACCTCTGACAGCGTCCAAGGTCAACTTCAAGGTAGCTTAAATCTGTCAGGCTTCGTCACGTTTTCATGGAGGAAAATCAGGGCCTGCAGTGACTTGGAACCAAAAGCTATGACGGCAGGAGAAACATTCAACAATGAGGGTGCTGAACGTTACGCTGGTTTAATTTTCTGTCAGCTCAAGGATGGGAAGACAGCCCTTCAGATCCGCAGTGGCAAAGGGCTCTCAGGACAAAAGGAAATTTAATACTAGCCAGAGGAAAGGTCATAATTTGAGGACTAAATCACATATGTTAGGAAAACAGGAGCCTAGGATAGCCCTTGACTTACAGCCATAATGGGGACCAGAATTTCCATTGCTAAGGAAGGCAGTTGTTAAGTGAGCTATGCCATTTTTAGAACCATTCTACTACTCTCTGGTTTGGTACAGCAACCAAATAAGACAGGTGCATACTTCAACATAGTATGGACAGGTAAAAGTAAAGGTTCCCCTCGCACATATGTGCTAGTCGTTCCTTATTCTAGTAGGCGTTCCTCATCTCCGTTTCAAGGCCGAAGAGCCAGCGCTGTCCGAAGACGTCTCCGTGGTCATGTGGCCGGCATGACTCAACCCCAAAGGCGCATGGAACGCTGTTACCTTCCCACCAAAGGTGGCCCCTATTTCTTCTACTTGCATTTTTCACGTGCTTTCAAACTGCTAGGTTGGCAGGAGCTGGGACAAGCAACAGGAGCTCACTCCGTTACGTGGCGGTAGGTTTCGATCTGCCGAACTGCTGACTTTCCTGATCGACAAGCTCAGCGTCTTAGCCACTGACCCACCGTATAGTATAGTTAGGACTGCAAAAAAAAAAAAAAATTTGTAACCAGCCTGCCCTCCATTGATTACCTTTAAATTGTGTGCTTCAGAAGGAAGGCTGAGAAAATATCCACGGACCCCTCACATCCTCAACATAAATGGTTTCAAATCCATCCCTCGGGACGTCACTATAGGGAACACTGCATGCCAAAACAACTAGACACAAAAACAGATTTTTTTCCCCTGTCCCTTCACTCTGCTGAACACTCAATTCTCACAGCACTGTCCTATGCCTAAGGAGATTTACCTATGTAGTAGTAGGGCTGTATTACTATTATCCTTCTCATCTTTCCTACCCCCTTCTCCTATTGGTATCCTATGATTATATTACTCTGTTGTTTGTATGTACACACAGAGCTTCTGCACTGAAACAAATTCCTTTTGTGACCTATCACACTTGGCCAATAAAGAATGTTCTATTCTGTTCTGTTCTGTTCCATATTCTATTCAATTCCATCCTCATTCTCTTCTCTTCCATTCCATTCCACTTCTCTTCTATTCATTTCCTATTCTATTCTCTTCTATTCCATTCCATTCCACTTCTCTTCTATTCCACTTCTCTTCTATTCATTTCCTATTTTATTCTCATATTCTCTTTTCTTCCATTCCACTTCTCTTCTATTCATTTCCTATTCTATTCTATTCCATTCCATTCCACTTCTCTTCTCTTCTCTTCCATTCCACTTCTCTTCATTTCCTATTCTATTCTATTCTATTCCATTCCATTCCACTTCTCTTCTATTCATTTCATATTTTATACTCATATTCTCTTCTCTTCTCTTCCATTCCACTTCTCTTCTATTCATTTCCTATTCTATTCTATTCTATTCCATTCCATTCCACTTCTCTTCTCTTCCATTCCACTTCTCTTCTATTCATTTCCTATTTTATACTCATATTCTCTTCTCTTCTCTTCCATTCCACTTCTCTTCTATTCATTTCCTATTCTATTCTATTCTATTCCATTCCATTCCACTTCTCTTCTCTTCCATTCCACTTCTCTTCTATTCATTTCCTATTTTATACTCATATTCTCTTCTCTTCTCTTCCATTCCACTTCTCTTCTATTCATTTCCTATTCTATTCTATTCCATTCCATTCCACTTCTCTTCTCTTCTCTTCCATTCCACTTCTCTTCTATTCATTTCCTATTCTATTCTATTCCATTCCATTCCACTTCTCTTCTATTCATTTCCTATTCTATTCTATTCCATTCCATTCCACTTCTCTTCTCTTCTCTTCCATTCCACTTCTCTTCTATTCATTTCCTATTCTATTCTATTCCATTCCATTCCACTTCTCTTCTATTCATTTCCTATTCTATTCTATTCCATTCCATTCCACTTCTCTTCTATTCATTTCCTATTCTATTCAATTCCATCCTCATTCTCTTCTCTTCCATTCCATTCCACTTCTCTTCTATTCATTTCCTATTCTATTCTCTTCTATTCCATTCCATTCCACTTCTCTTCTATTCCACTTCTCTTCTATTCATTTCCTATTTTATTCTCATATTCTCTTCTCTTCCATTCCACTTCTCTTCTATTCATTTCCTATTCTATTCTATTCCATTCCATTCCACTTCTCTTCTCTTCTCTTCCATTCCACTTCTCTTCATTTCCTATTCTATTCTATTCCATTCCATTCCACTTCTCTTCTCTTCTCTTCCATTCCACTTCTCTTCTATTCATTTCCTATTCTATTCTATTACATTCCATTCCATTCCACTTCTCTTCTCTTCTCTTCTATTCCACTTCTCTTCTATTCATTTCATATTTTATACTCATATTCTCTTCTCTTCTCTTCCATTCCACTTCTCTTCTATTCATTTCCTATTCTATTCTATTCCATTCCATTCCACTTCTCTTCTCTTCCATTCCACTTCTCTTCTATTCATTTCCTATTTTATACTCATATTCTCTTGTCTTCTCTTCCATTCCACTTCTCTTCTATTCATTTCCTATTCTATTCTATTCCATTCCATTCCACTTCTCTTCTATTCATTTCCTATTCTATTCTATTACATTCCATTCCACTTCTCTTCTCTTCTCTTCCATTCCACTTCTCTTCTATTCATTTCCTATTTTATACTCATATTCTCTTCTCTTCTCTTCCATTCCACTTCTCTTCTATTCATTTCCTATTCTATTCTATTCCATTCCATTCCATTCCACTTCTCTTCTCTTCTCTTCCATTCCACTTCTCTTCTATTCATTTCCTATTCTATTCTATTCCATTCCATTCCATTCCACTTCTCTTCTCTTCTCTTCCATTCCACTTCTCTTCTATTCATTTCCTATTCTATTCTATTCCATTCCATTCCACTTCTCTTCTATTCATTTCCTATTCTATTCTATTCCATTCCATTCCACTTCTCTTCTCTTCTCTTCCATTCCACTTCTCTTCTATTCATTTCCTATTTTATACTCATATTCTCTTCTCTTCTCTTCCATTCCATTCCACTTCTCTTCTATTCATTTCCTATTCTATTCTATTCCATTCCATTCCACTTCTCTTCTATTCATTTCCTATTCTATTCTATTCCATTCCATTCCACTTCTCTTCTCTTCTCTTCCATTCCACTTCTCTTCTATTCATTTCCTATTTTCTACTCATATTCTCTTCTCTTCTCTTCCATTCCACTTCTCTTCTATTCATTTCCTATTCTATTCTATTACATTCCATTCCATTCCACTTCTCTTCTCTTCTCTTCTATTCCACTTCTCTTCTATTCATTTCATATTTTATACTCATATTCTCTTCTCTTCTCTTCCATTCCACTTCTCTTCTATTCATTTCCTATTCTATTCTATTCTATTCCATTCCATTCCACTTCTCTTCTCTTCCATTCCACTTCTCTTCTATTCATTTCCTATTTTATACTCATATTCTCTTCTCTTCTCTTCCATTCCACTTCTCTTCTATTCATTTCCTATTCTATTCTATTACATTCCATTCCACTTCTCTTCTCTTCTCTTCCATTCCACTTCTCTTCTATTCATTTCCTATTTTATACTCATATTCTCTTCTCTTCTCTTCTCTTCTCTTCCATTCCACTTCTCTTCTATTCATTTCCTATTCTATTCTATTCCATTCCATTCCACTTCTCTTCTATTCATTTCCTATTCTATTCTATTCCATTCCATTCCACTTCTCTTCTCTTCCATTCCACTTCTCTTCTATTCATTTCCTATTTTATACTCATATTCTCTTCTCTTCTCTTCCATTCCATTCCACTTCTCTTCTATTCATTTCCTATTCTATTCTATTACATTCCATTCCATTCCACTTCTCTTCTCTTCCATTCCACTTCTCTTCTATTCATTTCATATTTTATACTCATATTCTCTTCTCTTCTCTTCTATTCCCACTTCTCTTCTATTCATTTCCTATTCCATTCCATTCCATTCCACTTCTCTTCTCTTCCATTCCACTTCTCTTCTATTCATTTCTTATTCTATTCTATTCTATTCTATTCCATTCCATTCCACTTCTCTTCTCTTCTCTTCCATTCCACTTCTCTTCTATTCATTTCCTATTCTATTCTATTCTATTCTATTCTATTCTATTCCATTCCATTCCACTTCTCTTCTATTCCATTCCATTCCACTTCTCTTCTATTCATTTCTTATTCTATTCTATTCCATTCCATTCCACTTCTCTTCTATTCATTTCCTATTCTATTCTATTCCATTCCATTCCACTTCTCTTCTATTCATTTCCTATTCTATTCAATTCCATCCTCATTCTCTTCTCTTCCATTCCATTCCACTTCTCTTCTATTCATTTCCTATTCTATTCTCTTCTATTCCATTCCATTCCACTTCTCTTCTATTCCACTTCTCTTCTATTCATTTCCTGTTTATTCTCATATTCTCTTCTCTTCCATTCCACTTCTCTTCTATTCATTTCCTATTCTATTCTATTCCATTCCATTCCACTTCTCTTCTCTTCTCTTCCATTCCACTTCTCTTCATTTCCTATTCTATTCTATTCCATTCCATTCCACTTCTCTTCTCTTCTCTTCCATTCCACTTCTCTTCTATTCATTTCCTATTCTATTCTATTACATTCCATTCCATTCCACTTCTCTTCTCTTCTCTTCTATTCCACTTCTCTTCTATTCATTTCATATTTTATACTCATATTCTCTTCTCTTCTCTTCCATTCCACTTCTCTTCTATTCATTTCCTATTCTATTCTATTCTATTCCATTCCATTCCACTTCTCTTCTCTTCCATTCCACTTCTCTTCTATTCATTTCCTATTTTATACTCATATTCTCTTGTCTTCTCTTCCATTCCACTTCTCTTCTATTCATTTCCTATTCTATTCTATTCCATTCCATTCCACTTCTCTTCTATTCATTTCCTATTCTATTCAATTCCATCCTCATTCTCTTCTCTTCCATTCCATTCCACTTCTCTTCTATTCATTTCCTATTCTATTCTCTTCTATTCCATTCCATTCCACTTCTCTTCTATTCCACTTCTCTTCTATTCATTTCCTATTTTATTCTCATATTCTCTTCTCTTCCATTCCACTTCTCTTCTATTCATTTCCTATTCTATTCTATTCCATTCCATTCCACTTCTCTTCTCTTCTCTTCCATTCCACTTCTCTTCATTTCCTATTCTATTCTATTCCATTCCATTCCACTTCTCTTCTCTTCTCTTCCATTCCACTTCTCTTCTATTCATTTCCTATTCTATTCTATTACATTCCATTCCATTCCACTTCTCTTCTCTTCTCTTCTATTCCACTTCTCTTCTATTCATTTCATATTTTATACTCATATTCTCTTCTCTTCTCTTCCATTCCACTTCTCTTCTATTCATTTCCTATTCTATTCTATTCTATTCCATTCCATTCCACTTCTCTTCTCTTCCATTCCACTTCTCTTCTATTCATTTCCTATTTTATACTCATATTCTCTTGTCTTCTCTTCCATTCCACTTCTCTTCTATTCATTTCCTATTCTATTCTATTCCATTCCATTCCACTTCTCTTCTATTCATTTCCTATTCTATTCTATTACATTCCATTCCACTTCTCTTCTCTTCTCTTCCATTCCACTTCTCTTCTATTCATTTCCTATTTTATACTCATATTCTCTTCTCTTCTCTTCCATTCCACTTCTCTTCTATTCATTTCCTATTCTATTCTATTCCATTCCATTCCATTCCACTTCTCTTCTCTTCTCTTCCATTCCACTTCTCTTCTATTCATTTCCTATTCTATTCTATTCCATTCCATTCCATTCCACTTCTCTTCTCTTCTCTTCCATTCCACTTCTCTTCTATTCATTTCCTATTCTATTCTATTCCATTCCATTCCACTTCTCTTCTATTCATTTCCTATTCTATTCTATTCCATTCCATTCCACTTCTCTTCTCTTCTCTTCCATTCCACTTCTCTTCTATTCATTTCCTATTTTATACTCATATTCTCTTCTCTTCTCTTCCATTCCATTCCACTTCTCTTCTATTCATTTCCTATTCTATTCTATTCCATTCCATTCCACTTCTCTTCTATTCATTTCCTATTCTATTCTATTCCATTCCATTCCACTTCTCTTCTCTTCTCTTCCATTCCACTTCTCTTCTATTCATTTCCTATTTTCTACTCATATTCTCTTCTCTTCTCTTCCATTCCACTTCTCTTCTATTCATTTCCTATTCTATTCTATTACATTCCATTCCATTCCACTTCTCTTCTCTTCTCTTCTATTCCACTTCTCTTCTATTCATTTCATATTTTATACTCATATTCTCTTCTCTTCTCTTCCATTCCACTTCTCTTCTATTCATTTCCTATTCTATTCTATTCTATTCCATTCCATTCCACTTCTCTTCTCTTCCATTCCACTTCTCTTCTATTCATTTCCTATTTATACTCATATTCTCTTCTCTTCTCTTCCATTCCACTTCTCTTCTATTCATTTCCTATTCTATTCTATTACATTCCATTCCACTTCTCTTCTCTTCTCTTCCATTCCACTTCTCTTCTATTCATTTCCTATTTTATACTCATATTCTCTTCTCTTCTCTTCTCTTCTCTTCCATTCCACTTCTCTTCTATTCATTTCCTATTCTATTCTATTCCATTCCATTCCACTTCTCTTCTATTCATTTCCTATTCTATTCTATTCCATTCCATTCCACTTCTCTTCTCTTCCATTCCACTTCTCTTCTATTCATTTCCTATTTTATACTCATATTCTCTTCTCTTCTCTTCCATTCCATTCCACTTCTCTTCTATTCATTTCCTATTCTATTCTATTACATTCCATTCCATTCCACTTCTCTTCTCTTCCATTCCACTTCTCTTCTATTCATTTCATATTTTATACTCATATTCTCTTCTCTTCTCTTCCATTCCACTTCTCTTCTATTCATTTCCTATTCCATTCCATTCCATTCCACTTCTCTTCTCTTCCATTCCACTTCTCTTCTATTCATTTCCTATTCTATTCTATTCCATTCCATTCCACTTCTCTTCTCTTCTCTTCCATTCCACTTCTCTTCTATTCATTTCCTATTCTATTCTATTCCATTCCATTCCACTTCTCTTCTATTCATTTCCTATTCTATTCTATTCCATTCCATTCCACTTCTCTTCTCTTCTCTTCCATTCCACTTCTCTTCTATTCATTTCCTATTCTATTCTATTCCATTCCATTCCACTTCTCTTCTATTCATTTCCTATTCTATTCTATTCCATTCCATTCCACTTCTCTTCTATTCATTTCCTATTCTATTCAATTCCATCCTCATTCTCTTCTCTTCCATTCCATTCCACTTCTCTTCTATTCATTTCCTATTCTATTCTCTTCTATTCCATTCCATTCCACTTCTCTTCTATTCCACTTCTCTTCTATTCATTTCCTATTTTATTCTCATATTCTCTTCTCTTCCATTCCACTTCTCTTCTATTCATTTCCTATTCTATTCTATTCCATTCCATTCCACTTCTCTTCTCTTCTCTTCCATTCCACTTCTCTTCATTTCCTATTCTATTCTATTCCATTCCATTCCACTTCTCTTCTCTTCTCTTCCATTCCACTTCTCTTCTATTCATTTCCTATTCTATTCTATTACATTCCATTCCATTCCACTTCTCTTCTCTTCTCTTCTATTCCACTTCTCTTCTATTCATTTCATATTTTATACTCATATTCTCTTCTCTTCTCTTCCATTCCACTTCTCTTCTATTCATTTCCTATTCTATTCTATTCTATTCCATTCCATTCCACTTCTCTTCTCTTCCATTCCACTTCTCTTCTATTCATTTCCTATTTTATACTCATATTCTCTTGTCTTCTCTTCCATTCCACTTCTCTTCTATTCATTTCCTATTCTATTCTATTCCATTCCATTCCACTTCTCTTCTATTCATTTCCTATTCTATTCTATTACATTCCATTCCACTTCTCTTCTCTTCTCTTCCATTCCACTTCTCTTCTATTCATTTCCTATTTTATACTCATATTCTCTTCTCTTCTCTTCCATTCCACTTCTCTTCTATTCATTTCCTATTCTATTCTATTCCATTCCATTCCATTCCACTTCTCTTCTCTTCTCTTCCATTCCACTTCTCTTCTATTCATTTCCTATTCTATTCTATTCCATTCCATTCCATTCCACTTCTCTTCTCTTCTCTTCCATTCCACTTCTCTTCTATTCATTTCCTATTCTATTCTATTCCATTCCATTCCACTTCTCTTCTATTCATTTCCTATTCTATTCTATTCCATTCCATTCCACTTCTCTTCTCTTCTCTTCCATTCCACTTCTCTTCTATTCATTTCCTATTTTATACTCATATTCTCTTCTCTTCTCTTCCATTCCATTCCACTTCTCTTCTATTCATTTCCTATTCTATTCTATTCCATTCCATTCCACTTCTCTTCTATTCATTTCCTATTCTATTCTATTCCATTCCATTCCACTTCTCTTCTCTTCTCTTCCATTCCACTTCTCTTCTATTCATTTCCTATTTTCTACTCATATTCTCTTCTCTTCTCTTCCATTCCACTTCTCTTCTATTCATTTCCTATTCTATTCTATTACATTCCATTCCATTCCACTTCTCTTCTCTTCTCTTCTATTCCACTTCTCTTCTATTCATTTCATATTTTATACTCATATTCTCTTCTCTTCTCTTCCATTCCACTTCTCTTCTATTCATTTCCTATTCTATTCTATTCTATTCCATTCCATTCCACTTCTCTTCTCTTCCATTCCACTTCTCTTCTATTCATTTCCTATTTTATACTCATATTCTCTTCTCTTCTCTTCCATTCCACTTCTCTTCTATTCATTTCCTATTCTATTCTATTACATTCCATTCCACTTCTCTTCTCTTCTCTTCCATTCCACTTTTCTTCTATTCATTTCCTATTTTATACTCATATTCTCTTCTCTTCTCTTCTCTTCTCTTCCATTCCACTTCTCTTCTATTCATTTCCTATTCTATTCTATTCCATTCCATTCCACTTCTCTTCTATTCATTTCCTATTCTATTCTATTCCATTCCATTCCACTTCTCTTCTCTTCCATTCCACTTCTCTTCTATTCATTTCCTATTTTATACTCATATTCTCTTCTCTTCTCTTCTCTTCTCTTCCATTCCACTTCTCTTCTATTCATTTCCTATTCTATTCTATTACATTCCATTCCATTCCACTTCTCTTCTCTTCCATTCCACTTCTCTTCTATTCATTTCATATTTTATACTCATATTCTCTTCTCTTCTCTTCCATTCCACTTCTCTTCTATTCATTTCCTATTCCATTCCATTCCATTCCACTTCTCTTCTCTTCCATTCCACTTCTCTTCTATTCATTTCTATTCTATTCTATTCCATTCCATTCCACTTCTCTTCTCTTCTCTTCCATTCCACTTCTCTTCTATTCATTTCCTATTCTATTCTATTCCATTCCATTCCACTTCTCTTCTATTCATTTCCTATTCTATTCTATTCCATTCCATTCCACTTCTCTTCTCTTCTCTTCCATTCCACTTCTCTTCTATTCATTTCCTATTCTATTCTATTCCATTCCATTCCACTTCTCTTCTCTTCTATTCCATTCCACTTCTCTTCTATTCATTTCCTATTTTATACTCATATTCTCTTCTCTTCTCTTCCATTCCACTTCTCTTCTATTCATTTCCTATTCTATTCTATTCCATTCCATTCCATTCCACTTCTCTTCTATTCATTTCCTATTCTATTCTATTCCATTCCATTCCACTTCTCTTCTATTCATTTCCTATTCTATTCTATTCCATTCCATTCCACTTCTCTTCTATTCATTTCCTATTCTATTCTATTCCATTCCATTCCACTTCTCTTCTCTTCTATTCCATTCCACTTCTCTTCTATTCATTTCCTATTTTATACTCATATTCTCTTCTCTTCTCTTCCATTCCACTTCTCTTCTATTCATTTCCTATTCTATTCTATTCCATTCCATTCCATTCCACTTCTCTTCTCTTCTCTTCCATTCCACTTCTCTTCTATTCATTTCCTATTCTATTCCATTCCATTCCATTCCACTTCTCTTCTCTTCCATTCCACTTCTCTTCTATTCATTTCCTATTCTATTCTATTCCATTCCATTCCACTTCTCTTCTATTCATTTCCTATTCTATTCTATTCCATTCCATTCCACTTCTCTTCTATTCATTTCCTATTCTATTCTATTCCATTCCATTCCACTTCTCTTCTATTCATTTCCTATTCTATTCTATTCCATTCCATTCCACTTCTCTTCTCTTCTATTCCATTCCACTTCTCTTCTATTCATTTCCTATTTTATACTCATATTCTCTTCTCTTCTCTTCCATTCCACTTCTCTTCTATTCATTTCCTATTCTATTCTATTCCATTCCATTCCATTCCACTTCTCTTCTCTTCTCTTCCATTCCACTTCTCTTCTATTCATTTCCTATTCTATTCCATTCCATTCCATTCCACTTCTCTTCTCTTCCATTCCACTTCTCTTCTATTCATTTCCTATTCTATTCTATTCCATTCCATTCCACTTCTCTTCTATTCATTTCCTATTCTATTCCATTCCATTCCACTTCTCTTCTCTTCTCTTCTATTCCATTCCACTTCTCTTCTATTCATTTCCTATTTTATACTCATATTCTCTTCTCTTCTCTTCCATTCCACTTCTCTTCTATTCATTTCCTATTCTATTCTATTCCATTCCATTCCACTTCTCTTCTCTTCTATTCCATTCCACTTCTCTTCTATTCATTTCCTATTTTATTCTCATATTCTCTTCTCTTCTCTTCTATTCCATTCCACTTCTCTTCTATTCATTTCCTATTCTATTCTGTTCTATTCTATTCCATTCCACTTCTCTTCTATTCATTTCCTATTCTATTCTATTCTATTCCATTCCATTCCATTCCATTCCACTTCTCTTCTATTCATTTCCTATTCTATTCTATTCTGTTCTATTCTATTCCATTCCACTTCTCTTCTATTCATTTCCTATTCTATTCTATTCTATTCCATTCCATTCCATTCCACTTCTCTTCTATTCATTTCCTATTCTATTCTATTCTATTCCATTCCATTCCATTCCACTTCTCTTCTATTCATTTCCTATTCTATTCTATTCTATTCCATTCCACTTATCTTCTCTTCTCTTCTATTCCATTCCATTTCTCTTCATTTCCTATTCTATTCTATTCTATTCTATTCCATTCCATCACACTGCACTCCACTCCACTGCACTCCACTCCATTCCACCCTAATCTAACCTACCTACACCACACCACATCCCACCATTTCTATTTCTATTTCTATTATTTCTAATTCTAATTTCTATTATTTCTATTATTTCCATTTCCAGAAATAGAAACGGGGGGGGGGGGCATCATTTCATTAATCCTGATTCTATTTCCAAAAAAAAAAAGGGGGGGGGGAGAACAGACTGGCATTAAAATACAGCCAGGGATGACTCTATGCATGCTTTATTTCTCTTTGGCTCCTTCAGTGTTACCGAAGGTATCACTTAGCAAAACTGCTGACTCCTTCCAAAAAGATTTATTCTGCATTTCTGCATTATTATTATTCCTTGATTAAATTCCCTGGACTTTGTTCCCGTTCACGTCCATTAGTAACACCACATTGCAAAAAAATCAGCCAGCACTGAAGGTTTCCATGATGAGAAATTGAAGCTAAGTGGGACTTGCTCAATTATAAATGAAAGGGGGCTTTGGAAGATGAGCGTGCGGTTTGGCAATTTTGGGGTAAGTGGGTTTGGAACACCAGGTATTTTCAGTGAAGGGTTCAGTTCTTGATGGCCTAAGTGAGAGTGACGATTAGGGGGTGGCTTAGCTTGCCAAAAACCCTTCAGATTCGTTGCTAGTATGTCCAGCCTCTAAGCCAGTGTTTCTCAACCTTGTCAACTTGAAGATGTCTGGACTTCAACTCCCAGAATTCCCCAGCCAGCGAATGCTGATATCATCCGTATCGGTTTCTTTGCAGTTAGTGTTTTCCCCTTCTATACATTTCTATCTTACATTCATGGTCTCCTTATTCATTATCCATTTTTATGTACAATTCTATATTTATTTATACTTAGCTATTTATAACCAAATATTGTTTACCTATATTATGCTTCATATTCTTACTATCATTTATTCTCTTACATACAATTCTAGGTATACATTCACATGGTTATTCTTTTTCTTTGCCAATCTTATACTATTGTTATTCCATTTAAGAGATTATAGAGTAC
>NW_022473848.1:0-22990 GCF_009769535.1 Thamnophis elegans | reverse complement strand
TGTCCTCCCCTGCGCCAGGAGCACTATCCGGCAGGGCTGGGGGAAGGCAAAAACGCCCCCATTTTTGCGGAAAACGGGTGGAAACAGGGCATTAAATGGGGGCATTTTCTCCCTCCCCCAGCCCTGCTGAACCTGCAGAGTGCTTCTGGGGGCAGGGCGAAGACAGAAACGCCTCTGTTTTTGCCAAAAATGGCCCATTTTTCACGAAAATGGGCTGTGGAGACAGGTCTTCAGGAGGCTAAAAATGGCTGTATTCGGTGTATAAGATGCATCAACATTTCCATGCTCTTTGGTGGGGTGCGTCTTATACTCTGAAAAATACGGTAATCTGAAGTCAGGTTGGCTGAAAGGCTGTAAGGCAGCCCACGATGTTAGATCAGTGATGCATTTCAGCCGGTTCTCTCAGGTTCGGGTGAACCAGTAGCGGTGGCAGAGGGAGGCTCCGCCCACCCACCTGAATCTCATCATGTCCCAGTTTTGATGCTCTGCGCATGTGCGGAAGGTCCTGCGCCTGTGTGGAGGTGGTCCTAGCACCGGGGGGGGAGGGCGGGGCTCACATTTGCGAACCGGTAGCGAAGGTAAGTTGATTTCACCTCTGTGTCCGAGGCAGTCTGCCCAAGGCAGCTTCAGTCCAGTCTACGCAGTGTGAAGAGGAAACATACCAGCGGTTTGAGGAGTGGTGTCAAGCTGGCCAGGCCCACCAGTCGGCCACGCCCAGTGAGTGGTGTCATACTGCCCACGCCCACTAAGTCGGCCACACCCCTCCAAGGTCAACCACAGTCCTGATGCAGCCCTCAATGTTGACACCCCTGCTGTAAGGCAAGGAATGATCCAGAATAGCCAAGTTGGAGAGGGACCTTGGAGGTCTTCTAGTCCAACCCCTTGCTCAACCAGGAGACCCTAGCATTTGAAACAGTGGCTCTCCAATCTCTGTCAGGGTACCAAATAGCAGACCCATAACAAGCAAAACTCCGAGTAGGTTCCTCAAAGAATAGCTATCGGGCCTGCAGCCATCTTTCCTTTTGGTCTTTGGGTCTGTAGGGCACTGTCCCATTCAAACAATCTTGGGGACCCGTGTGAGTTGAACATTTCCTGCTGCTTCTTTGAATTAATGGGGTCTTTGATAGGTGACTTTGTGAAGTCAGGATGGGAGCCTTGATAGTTGATAGATGAAAACTCTACAGGGCCCTTGGTGCTCTCTGAGCTTGGTGGTTTCCTTGCAGATGTTTCATGACCCAACTAGGGAACATCATCAGTGCTAGAAGGGAGGGAGGTTTGCAGAAAAAGAGGAAGAGGAAAACTGTAGGGTCCTTGGTGCTCTCTGAGCTTGGTGGTTTCCTTGCAAATGTTTCACGATCCAACTAGGTAACATCATCAGTGTTAGAAGGGAGGGAGGTTTATGGAGAGGAGGAGGAGGACTGTGAGGTCCTTGGTGCTCTCTGAGCTTGGTGGTTTCCTTGCAGACGTTTCATGACCCAACTTGGTAACATCATCCATGCTTGAAGGGAGGAAGGTTCGCCCCCTGTTGATCCACAAGTGTCAGCAGGAATTTTCTTTGTGGTTCTTCAATTGGGCTGCAATTTACCGTTAGCTTGTTTGTTTGAGTTGATTGTATATTGTTTACTTTTTTTTTCTGTTGTTGGTTGAGCGTAGTTAATCTCTGCTATCTGGATGTTGCCTGCTGGCCAGGAGATGTTTTGGTCTTTTTGTTTCCTTTTTTTAAAAAAACAACACCTTTTTGATGGTCTCTTTTGAATGATATGTAAATGTTGTTTATCTCTGCGTGCCTGTTGATGGCTGACTTGTCAGAGTGCCCAGCTTTCAGCAATTCTCTGGTGGTTTTTGAAGCTCTGCCTAGCTTTGTGTGTGTGTGTGTGTGTGTGTCTGTGTCATCTGTTTTGGTTGCTGAGGCTGTGTGTAGGTCCATCCATGTGGCTGCAGTTCATTTTAGAGGCAGCTTCAAAATCTTCTCAGCAGCTGGCTGAGAAACGCTTGAGTGTTTCAATCCAGCGTTGGAAAATTTGAACATTTAAATGTTTTTTTAAATGTTATTTATTTTCGTTACGTAATAAAAATTCTTTTGTGAACAGTGTGTTGTCCCAATTCCCCCTTTAACATTCCAACCCCAAAACTTCATTCATTTTAGAACTGTATTTCCATTAGTTCCGATTTTAGCCGTATCACTTTTCTTCTCCTGTTTTCCAATTTCGAGTTTTTAACATGTACAAACAATATAGTTTTTCTTTCCCTTTGAAAATAAACAATTTATCATTTCTCTTCCATCTGTTTTCCATTAACAAGATGAACCTTCAAATTTCAAGTTTTATATAATCAACATAATATAATTTATTCATCAGCTTTAAGGTTCTTAATATAATTCCCACACATTCTAATTAAAATGTATTTTTACCTTGTTAACAATCTCTCTTTCTACTGAATCATATAATTCTACTATTCTCCTATTTCTAATTTTTTTTCTCTTTTTCTTCTTTTTGTGTGTTATATAGCCACCCGGAGTCCTCCGGGATTGGGCGGCCTATAAATCTAATAAATACAAATACAAATTATATCTTTTCTTCTGTATCTTCCCTCTCATTTTTCCATAGATTTTTTATCTCTCCCCCAAGTTTCTCTTTCCCATCTCCCTTTATTTTTCTCTCTATTTTTGGCTAATTTCTTTTTTGGATGCCCTTCCCTGCTCTCTTTGTGCCTTTAACCCCATTGAGGTTTATTTTCCATTTTCTATCTTGTTAATTCCTTGTTGAGCATTTAAATGTTGAAAAAGTGTGCTGCCTGTAAGGTTTGACCCTCAGGTCTACCCTTGTCAGGCGTTACTACAAACCAGATCATAGATGATAGAATCCAAAGGGTGGGGGGACCTTGGAGGTCATCTAGTCCACCCCTCTGGCATCCAGCCTTTTGTGACGTCTTCTTCTGTTTATCGTCCTCAGGGAACCGTCACTGCTTTCCTATCAGAGTCGGTTCCTCTGCAACTGGCTGAAAAACAGTAACTGTGAAAAGGACAGAGGAACAGAGCTGGAAGGGGCCTTGCAGGTCATCTAGTCCAGCCCCCTGCCCAAGCAGGAGACCCTACAATTCTACCTAGGACCTTGCGTGGGGGGGGGGCTGCACGTGCATTGCATTTGGGGGGTTCGGGGCGCACACTTGCGCTTTGGGTAGTCAGTCCAGAAAAGATTAACCCTCGCTTGTCCAGACTCTTCTTAAAAACCTCCAGTGATGGAGGGCATGCAATTTCTGGTGGCAAGCTGTTCCACTGGTTAATTGTCCTCACTGTCAGGAAGTTTCTCCTTCATTCCAGGTTGCTTCTCTCCTTGATTAGTTTCCACCCATTGCTTCTGGTCCTGCCCTCAGGTGCTTTGGAGAATAGTTTGACTCTCTCTTCTTTGTGGCAGCCCCTGAGATCTTGGAAGACTGCTATCATGTCTCTCCTTCTTTTCATTAAACTAGACATACCCAGTTCCTGCAACTGTTCTTCATATGTTTTGGCCTCCAGTCCCCTAATCCTCTTTGTTGCTCTTCTCTGCACTCTTTCTAGAGTCTCCACATCTTTTCTACATCGTGGAGACCAAAACTGGATGCCGTATTCCAAGTGTGGCCTTACCAAGGCCTTATAAAGTGGTATTAACCCTTCACATGATCTTGATTCTCTCCCTCTGTTGATGCAGCCTAGAACTGGGTTGGCTTTTTTGGCAGCTGCTGCCCACGGCTGGCTCCTATTTAAATGGTTGTCCACTAGGACTCCAGTTTCACAGAACCAGAGCTGTGGGTTTGTTGGTGGTTTTTTATTTTATTTTATTTTTAGACACGGCAGAAGACTACATTTCAAGACTCTAAATGAAGAGATACTGCTAAACCGGACGATCGAATAATATCTCACGCTGCTCATCGAAATAAATCTATGTCTATCTTTCCTGCTGGAGCGTTTATGATGCCGATAAATTGTTAATTTTCTTTCTTCTTTTTTTTTTTTTCCCTTTTCCCTTCCAGTAGTTAGGACTTTTATTGACTCCTACGGATATCAGTCGGGGTTTGAAGCCCTGACAGATTCGTCTTCACCTTTCGGCCGAATGTGAAAATCAAAAACAGAATGCAAGCAGAAAGCTAACGCTTGAAAGCTTATTGTCCCCGTCTTTCTTTCGAAGCTCGGCGACTTAGACAGACAGTTCCTGACAGGAGTCTATTAAAAAGACGGTGTCGGGTTTCCCCCCCCCCCAAAAAAAAGCACAATATCTGCCTGTTAGGCGAACTGAAGCCGTTTCATAGCTCCAGTCCAAAGGAAGTGGGGAAAAAGTTCATTTGATTTCATTTCTCCATGTGTTGGCTTTGGGGGGGGGGGGATTCCTGTGGCATTTTTTCTCTGCTGTGGTGTTCAATAGCCCCCTTTCCCCCCCCTCCTTAGTTTCCTGGAGCAGTGGTCACCAACTGGTGGTCTGTGATAACATTTTGGTGGTCCGCAGAAAAATTATTTACATTTTTTTATATTGCACTAAATCAGGGGTCCTCAAACTACGGCCCCTGGGAGGGATACGTGCAATGAATGCTTGTGTTGCTGCAGAGAGTCTCCCCCTTCGGGGTCTTTTTGTGGGGGTCGGAGGGGGGCAGAAATTCCGACTTGGGGTCTGCTTCAGCCTCCTGGTGGGGGGCTTTGGGTGAAGGCTGGAGGGAAGCACCGCTGGTGGCGAAGAGCCGGAGGGCCTCGTTCCAGTGGGACTGCATGATGGCCTGGAACTGGCTGACCATCTCAGCCCGCTGAGCCTCCAGGCACCGGCACCTGGCCTTGCACTCCCGCAGGTCTTCCCTCTGCTTGGAAAGCCCATGCTCGTAGTCCTCAGTGAGGAGCTTCTGCTGAAACCTCCTTCTCGGTCCGATCCAATTTGAACTGAGCTGTTTTGCCAACTCTTTCTCCTGGGGGCTGCTTAGCTCCAGCAACGGCTTCCTGTTGGGGCCCTAAGGAGCCCTAGTGGGCAGGTCAATAGTGGCTGGATGGGGAGGGGCAAGTAGAGGCCGGGGAGGCGCCCCTTGATGTGAGTGACATCAAGTTGGCCATGCCCACCCAGGCACATGACCACCTAGCCACGCCCACCCAGCTGGTCATTAGAAAAATCATATTAGTGGTCCGCAGGATTTAAAATTATGAATTTAGTCTTCCCTGAGGTCCAAAAGGTTGGTGACTCCTATCTTTAAACAACACACCGACAACTTTTGCACAATGGCTTGTAACAGGGTGAGGCTTGCGTAAATGTGAATCCTTCTTGCTTTCTCAGCCTGGTTGTTTTCTTGCAGGCGTTTTGCGACCCAACTAGGGAACATCATCAGTGCTAGAAGGGAGAAGGGTTTGCAGAGAGGAAGAGTTAGAAGAAGAATAGGACTTTCTGAACCTGGTTATTTTCTTACAGACGTTTCATAACTCAACTAGGTAACCTCATCAGTGCTAGAAGGGAGTGGAGTTTGCAGAGAGCAGGAGGAGGAGGAGGACTGCGGGGTCCTTGGTGCTCTCCGCTTGGTTATTTTCTTGCAGACGTTTCATGACCCAACTAGGTAACCTCATCAGTGCTAGAAAGGAGGGATGGGGTTGCTCTCTGTTTATATACAGCTGGCTTGCCCTGTCCAGTGTTGGTGGGTTGTGTTCTTTGTGGCTCCTTGTTTAGGCTGGGGTTTACTGGTTTGATTGGCGTAAAGACCCATTCCCTTCAAATTCCCATGCTGCTAGTCCTCTGTGGGTGATGTAAGGAATTCATGGCTTTGGGTGCAAAAAGAAATAAAGCTTCATTCTCCCAGCGGAGCAAATGAGCAGTTTTCCCTTTAAATATTTGGAAGAAATGTGGAAAAGAAACCTGACTTTGGTGCCATTCAAAGGGGGGGGGGGGCTCCGTCTCTGCCTCCCCCCAGGCAAAACGCTTTGCACCTGACAAGCCATGACAGGCTCTTCCATCGGGGGATTAAGAACTAAATAATAGCCCCCCCAGGAGCCTTTCCCCCTATCTGATCCAACTGGCCCTGCTCTCTGGCAGGGAGAGGGGCCTCTGTGTCAAATAAACCGATTTCCAATGCCGGCTCTTTTAAATAATCCTTCCCGTCTTTGCTGCTCCTGTTATCTCCCCAAATCTTTTAATTTTCCCTGATAGCCGCAGTGCTGTAAAACTTAGATAAAATTTAGTGTAGAATGTTTTTTTCCATTGGGTGATTTGTTCCCCCAAATGCAGACATGGCTGGATTTTTTTTTAACTGGAGCTGTTTTTTCTTCTTCTTCTTCTTCTTCTTCTTCTTCTTCTTCTTCTTCTTCTTCTTCTTCTTCTTCTTCTTCTTCTTCTTTCTTCTTCTTCTTCTCCTCCTCCTCCTCCTCCTCCTCCTCCTCCTCCTCCTCCTCCTCCTCCTCCTCCTCTTTTTCTGCTGCTGCTGCTTCCTGTTCTTCTTCTTC
The DNA here is from genome assembly GCF_009769535.1 of Thamnophis elegans. Lineage (NCBI taxonomy): Eukaryota > Metazoa > Chordata > Lepidosauria > Squamata > Natricidae > Thamnophis > Thamnophis elegans. The sequence continues at coordinate 16,551 of NW_022473848.1, read as the reverse complement.
CTCCTCCTCCTCCTCCTCCTCCTCCTCCTCTTCTTCTTCTGCTTCTGCTGCTTCTCCTTCTACCCATTCTCTTCTCTTCCTCTTCCCCATCATCTCCATCCTCATTCTCCTCCCCCCCTCCTTCTTCTTCCCCATCATCTTCTCCTCCTCTTCCCCCCCACTACTTCATCTGCTTCTTTTTCTTCTCCTTCTTCTCCTTCTCCTCCTCCCTCTTCTGCTTCTGCTCCTCCTCCTCCTCCTCCTGGATACATCACCTCCACAGGACTAGCAACATGGAAAATTGGAAGTGGGCCACAGGGTACGTTTGCCTCTGCAGGAAGCCAGGTACCAATAGAATAACCTTGGAATTGGAAGGAACCTTGGAGATCTTCTAGTCCAACCCCTTGCTCAAGCAGGAGACTCTATACCAATGATGAAATTCTATTTTTTTTACTACCGGTTCTGTGGGTGTGGCAGGGGAAGGATGCTGCAAAATCCACATTCCCTCTCCACTCCTATTCTATTCAATTCCTACTCTACTCTACTCTACTCTACTCTACTCTACTCTACTCTACTCTACTCTACTCTACTCTACTCTATTCCAGGTTGGTTCTCTCCTTGATTAGTTTCCATCCATTGCTTCTTGTCCTGCCTTCTGGTGCTTTGGAAAATAGTTTGACCCCCATCCTCTTCTTTGTGGCAGCCCCTTAAATACTGGAAGATTGCTCTCATGTCACCCCCTAGTCCTTCTTTTCATTGAACTAGACATATCCAATTCCAGCAATTTCATATGTTTTAACTTCCAGTCCCCTAATTATCTTCGTTGCTCTTCTCTTTTCCGCATTCTTTCCAGAGTCTCAACCTCTTTTTTAAAAAACAAAACAAAACGTGGTGACCAAAACTGAATGCATAGTACTCCAAGGGTGGCCCTTCCCAAGGCATTCTAAACATTTACTAACAGTATTTGTGACAGCATGTTTATTCCTAGCCCGTCTTAATTAGATCTGGAGGTCGTGATTAATGATTAATGAGCGTTTTTTGTGCGGAGGTCTGGGTGAGATTTAATTGCATCTTTGAAGAAGAAAAAATCTCTCAGGACTCCATTTGAGACTGTAAAGTTCTACAGTTTAGGCCTAACTAGTTTCTCAAAAGGATTCGAATTAGCTCATGACGGTCCGTGGGGCATATTAATAATATTTGGGAAATCCAATAAGAGGGTGCAAAACAGTCATTGAAAAATGATATGCATAAGAAGGTGCTTTTTTTTTTTTCAAAAGACGGCTGGACGTTCTTGCTACGGTTCTGTTCTGACTGAAGCTTCCCGAGAGCATGAAGCAAACTCCTGGTCCCGACAAAAACCCCTTTTATTAATTGACTGTGAATTCTGCTCCTTCGCATCCAGCAAAGTCTTTCAAAGGAGGATTTACAGTCACAGACCTTATCTGGCTTGGAGAGCTGCCAGGACGATATCTGCAACACTTGGCAAGGAGTCTCAGAGAGTCACAAACCAATGAAGCGAACTAATGGTCTCCTGCAAACTCCACTCCCACTTCGCTCCTCTTTCATTTCCTCTGGGAGGGGCCATTCACCATCCACCTGTGGCTTTACTCCCAAGTCGACTCCTGTTCTTTATCTGTTCCCTTCGTCTGGCAACTCTGCGCATGAGCACACTGGGAACAGGCTCCAGCTGTTCTTCTGCCCCACTGATGTCTGACTCTGAAGGCAGCTGATAACTGTCAGAAGGCCCTGGCCCCCTCTCTGCCTCCGACACAGAGGCCTCAACAGAGCCTCCCCCAGACTCCAGGACTGGCCCATCTTCCTCCCCAACCTCCTCACTGTCCGAATCTGCTGCCAGCTGTGCTGGTGGGCCACGACTAGTTCTTACATGAATCACTGCCGTTGTTCAGGTAGTGGCACAGTCGTTAAGTGAATCTGACTACCCCGTTGACATTGCTTGTCGGAAGGTCACAAAAGGGGGAACATGATCCCAGGGACCCTGCAACCATCATAAATACGAGTCCATTGCCAAGCGCCTGGATTTTGATCACGTGACCATGGGGAGGTCGCAACCGTTGTAACTGTGAAAAGCGGGTCATAAGTCACTTTTTGGGGGTTACTGAAATGAGCTTCAGTCATTAAATGCATGATTGCAAGTTCAGGATTACCTGTATCTTGCAGAGTCCGTCTCTAGATGTCTCTTGGGGGGCCAGTAAAATAGCAATAGCAATAGCAGTAGACTTATATACCGCTTCATAGGCCTTTCAGGCCTCTCTAAGCGGTTTACAGAGAGTCAGCATATTGCCCCCAACAACAATCTGGGTCCTCATTTTACCCACCTCGGAAGGATGGAAGGCTGAGTCAACCCTGAGCCGGTGAGATTTGAACCGCTGACCTGCTGATCTAGCAGTAGCCTGCAGTGCTGCATTTAACCACTGCGCCACCTTGGCTCAAAATGGGTAAATGGTACCAATAAAGGAGAATATTTGTAGCTCAGGGTTGAAATGAGGGGTCCTTGGTGCCCTCTGAGCTTGGTTGTTTTCTTGCAGACATTTCATGACCCAACTAGGTAACATTATCAGTGCTGGAAGGGAGTGTGGTTTGTGGCGAAGGAGGAGGAGGAGGAGGAGGAGAATAACTATGGGGTCCTTGGTACCCTCTGAGCTTGGTGGTTTTCTTGCAGACGTTTCATGACCCAATTAGGTAACATTATCAGTGCTAGAAGGGAGTGAAGTTTGTGGCGAAGGAGGAGGAGGAGGAGGAGGAGGAGGAGGAGGAGAATAACTGTGGGGTCCTTGATCCTCTCTGAGCTTGGTGGTTTTCTTGCACACGTTTCATGACCCAACTAGATAACATTATCAGTGCTAGAAGGGAGTGTGGTTTGTGGAGAGGAGGAGGAGGAGGAGGAGAATAACTGTGGGGTCCTTGGTGCTCTCTGAGCTTGGTGGTTTTCTTGCTCACGTTTCATGACCCAACATTATCAGTGCTAGAAGGGAGTGGGATTTGTGGAGAGGAGGAGGAGGAGGAGAATACCCTCTGGAGCGAACTCCCCGTGGAGATTCGAACCCTCACCACCCTCCAGGCCTTCCACAAAGCTCTCAAAACCTGGCTATTCCGGCAGGCCTGGGGCTAAAGAGCTTCTGCCCCCCCTTCTCGAATGGTATGGTTGTTGTGTGTTTTTAAATTGTGTATTGTTTGTTTGTCTTTATCCCCTGTTTGTACTTCCTTTCCCTTGATTGAGTTGTGAGCCGCCCTGAGTCCCCTTCCGGGAAAAGGGCGGCATATAAATGAAATAAATCCTAATCCTAATAACTGTGGGGTCCTTGGTGCTCTCTGAGCTTGGTGGTTTTCTTGCAGACGTTTCATGACCCAACTAGGTAACATTATCAGTGCTGGAAGGGAGTGAAGTTTGTGGCGAAGGAAGAGGAGGAGGAGGAGGAGGAGGAGGAGGAGGAGGAGGAGAATAACTGTGGGGTCCTTGGTGCTCTCTGAGCTTGGTGGTTTTCTTGCTCATGTTTCATGACCCAACTAGGTTATAACATCAGTGCTAAAAGGGAAGGGGGGGGGTTGTTCTCTATTTATACACAGGTGGTTTGGCTAGAAAAGAGTATTTGTAGCACAGAGGTGAACAGTGGGGTCCTTGGGGCTCTCTGATTTGCTTACTTTCTTGTCGATGTTTCACTACCCAACTAGGTAACATCATCAGTGCTAGGGAGGAGGGGTACTTGCTGTCAGTTTATGTTCTGGTGTCCTGCCTGTCTGGGTGGGTGGAGGTGACCTTAGAGATTATTTGGTGGGTCTGTGTACTATTGGCTCTTTGGCAGCTTCTTAATTGGAGGATTAATTTATTTGATTGTTGGTCTGGAGTTAACCTTGGAAGTTAGGTTAGGTTAACCAAGGTCGACTTGAGACTAACAATCTCTTAGAATATTCATGACTGGGAGAGACATGGGAACAAGGTCAGCCAATGAATAGGCATAGCAAGTAAGTCAGCCAATGGGAGCTTCAACCAATCTGAGTCTGTGCTGAGAATCAAAACTGAAACTACTCTGTCTGCTCTGAACTCTGAGATGAAACTGTTCTCTCCTGCTTGTGTTCTGCTTGTAACTACTACCACTTTGAAAGAATCTACTATTGGTATTGTACTTTTATTCATCTGTTATGTATATAAAGAAGTTAATGAATCCAGCTGAATCAGGGCTTTTGATTTTTTCCGCAACAAACTCTGATACAATCCAGTTAAGCAAGCTTGGAGGTCTTCTAGTCAAGCAGGAGATGCCATATAGAATGTCAGAATAACAGAGCTGGAAGGGACCTTGGAGGTCTTCTAGTCCAACCCCTTGCTCAAGCAGGAGACGCCATATAGAATGACAGAATAAAAGAGCTGGAAGGGACCTTGGAGGTCTTCTAGTCCAACCCCTTGCTCAAGCAGGAGACGCCATATAGAATGTCAGAATAACAGACCTGGAAGCGACCTTGGAGGTCTTCTAGTCCGCCCCCTTTGCTCAAGCAGGAGACCTCATACCATTCCTGACAAGTGGCTGTCCAGTGTCTTCTTAAAAACCTCCAGGGACGGAGCGCCCATAACTTCTGGTGGCCAGCTGTTCCTCTGGCTAATACTTCCGCTGTGTAACCTTCACATCTTCTCCTCTCTTCTTCAGGTACGAGACTTCTCTCCTGGACCTGGTGGCCGCCATGAGCCCGAGGCAGGACGATCGCCCCGGTTTTCCCAGGGGGACCCAGCCCCAGAGCAGATCCTGCGGGAAACCCCGCTGGGATTGGCGATCCCCCCGAGCCAAGAACGGGCTGGACGATTTGGAAGAGAGCCGGATTTTGGAGGACATCTTTTTCATCTGAGGATCTCGCGGGGGGCTCCGAGGACTCTTTTTTTAAAAACCCCTTCCCTCTTTTTCTCATCTGGGTGTGTCGACGTATTCAGGATCTTTTTAAATTATTTGTCTGACTGACGATTGTCTCCCCTCTCTTCTCTCTCCTTAGAGAACCGAAGGCGGTAGCCCCCCCCTCCCCCCGCCCCTCCCCATCTCTGGATCATGATAGAGACGAACTGCATGGAGTGTTAGTGGAAACTTTCCCAGGGGGGGATTTTTCTCGTCTGGATTTTATGGCTGAAGGGGTTGGAAAAAAGTCACGTCGTTGTGCAAAGGATGGGTGTTTCCTTATGGAGTTTTGAATTTTTTTAGTGGTGGAAACCGTTAATCTCTCTCTCTCACTCCCTCTCCCTCTTTATGCCTTTCCTTCCTCCTTCCCTCCCTCTTTCTCTCTCCTTGTCCCCTCCTTTTCTCCCTCTTCCTCCCTCCCTCTCTCTGTCTCCCTCCGCCTCTCCTTCCTTCCTCCCTCCCTTCTTCTCCCTCTTTCTTCCTTTCCCCTCCTTCCCTCCCTCCCTCTCTCTCCCTCTCCTTCCTTCTCTCTCTCTCTCTAATTGTCTCCCTTTTCTTCTCTCTCTCCTTTTCTCTCTCCCTTCCTCTCCCCTCCCTCTCTCCCCCTTTCCCTCTTCCTTTCCTTCTCCCCTCCCCCCTCTCTTTCCCTCTCCTCCCTTCTCTCTCTCTCTCTCCAACTGTCTCCCTTTTCTTCTCTCTCTCTCTCCTTTCCCTTCCCTCTCTCCCCCTTTCCCTCTTCCTCTCCTTCTCCCCTCCCCCTCTCTTTTCCTCTCCTCCCTTCTCTCTCCCTCTCTTTCACTCTCCCTCCAACTTTCCCTTTTCTTCTCTCTCTCCTTTTCCCATTCCTCTTCCTTCCTCTCCCCCTTTCTCTCCCTTTCCCTCTTCCTTTCCTTCTCCCTCTCCCTCCCTCTCTCTCTTCCCCTTTTCTCCCTCTCCCTCCCTCTCTCCCTCTCTCCTTTTCCCTCTCCTCTACCTTCCTCCTTCCTTCCTCTCCCCTCCCTTTCTCCCCTTTTCCCTCCTCTACCTTCCTCCTTCCTTCCCCTCCCCTCCCTTTCTCTCCCTTTCCCTCTTCCTTTCCTTCCTCCCTCTCCCTCCCCCCCTCTCTCTGTGTATCACATACCCAAAGCCATTCCAGCAGTATAATTTTCCATTTGCCAAGCAACCTGTTGAAACGCGGGAAGCGCAGTGCGTTTCTCCAATCCTACATTCCCGGGAATTACGAACCGTTTCCCTGGTCTTTTTAGACAGGCAACTTAAAAATTGCTCTCTGCACTTCCAATGATTTTCTTCCCGGTTAATGACCCTTTGATGGAAGATGCCTCTTTAAAGAAAAAAAATTAAACCCAGGGCGCATCGGATACAGTATGTCTGCAATCCCCTTCTCCCCTTCCTTTGCTTACTCTCTTAAGCGGAACCGAGCATCTCCTCCCTCGGAGCTGCTCCCTTTGCGGCCGAGAGAGAAAGCGCACCGGACTTGCAGGGCGAAATTAATTCACTCCGTGTTTCCTGGGTCCAAAAAGGCTTCCTTCATTTCTGCAACCTCTCGCTGATGTTGTAAATAAAGACGAATCAGTAATTATTTCCACTTACCCCTGGTAATGCATGTTTCGCCTTCTGACTTTAATTATTCACGCCGCAGCATCTTCCGGTTGGTTTTCGAAGGAGCTGCCCCCTCTCGCTGCTGCTCCGTTACTTAAAGAAAGATGTGAAATTGCGTGTTTTGTATTGTTTTTTTAAAAAGGAAACAATTGTAGATTCCAGAATCGGCAGTCGTTCTCTGCTCGAATGCAGCTGTCTTGTTCTATCAGGATATCACAGATATGTCCGTTTTAAAATCTGATCAATAAATAAATATTTATGTCAGAATGGTCGCCAGTGGCGTGAAGAACAACAGGGAGATCTGTTTGTTGTGTAGCATGAGGGCAAGAACAAAATCGTTGTGTTACACCTCTCGGGGACCCGCTAGAGAAGGAAGCAGCCATTGTGGAAGCCACCCATGGATCTCTTAAGATCCCTTTTTCATCCGCTGAGTTTCCCTTCTCCCTCCGTTCTGCTCCAGTCCTCGCAAAGGACCAACCTTTGAGGTGGGCCTGAAGACGTTCTGGTGAAGATGCTTGTGGTGGCAACAGGTCCATCCTCCATTGGTTTAAACCAGGGATGTCCACCTTTGAGAGCTTTGAGACCCCGTGGACTTCAACTCCCAGAATTCATAGCTGGCTGAGGAATGCAAGTCCTCACCCCAATCTGTCCGCCATTTGATCACGGGGGTTGCAAAAGCGATCAGGAACTCAATACAGGCAATCCTCAACGTATGACCACGATTGAACCCAAAATTCCCATGGCCAAGGGAGACTGTTGTTGCGTGAGGTTTGCCCTATTTTACGACCTTTCCTGCCACCGTCGTTAAAGCGAATCACTGCGGATGCTAAGTTAGTCACACGGTTGTTAAGCGAATCTGGCCTCCCCAACGGACTTCGCTCGTCAGAAGGTCCCCAAAGGGGATCACATTGACCTCAGGCCACCGTCATAAGCACGAGTCGTTTGCCAAGCGTCTGAATTTTGATTGTGTGACCCTGGGGATGCGGCAACAGTCATAAAGTTGTGGGGGTGAGGGGGAGAGATTGTCCTAAAGCACTTTTTTCAGTGCTTCAAGCAGTCACTAAATGAACTGTTGTAAGTTGAGGACTACCTGTATATACCCCGCCCACTTCCAGCAATGCCATCTCTGCTTGTAATGTGGCACTTCCGATGCAAAATTGTCCTTCCGCTCTGTTGTTTTAGCCGCCCTTTTCAAACTTTACAAAGATGTTTTCAGGTTTTCTTTCTGGTGCCTTATCCCAGAGCGATGGCTCGCCTCCAGTTCTTAGTCCACGCCAATATTGGTTCTGAGCTAGGCTTCCCAAAAGTAGGAAGTCGATTCCTCGTCCCGATAAAACCCCTTTTATTTAGTTTAGAGTGAATTCCTCTCCAGCAAAGTCCCGGCCAAGAGTCTTTCCAGAGATTCCACAACTACAGACCTTGGTCAGGCTTGGAGAGTTGCCAGGCCGGTATCTTCCAAACGCCAAGCTGTAGCATCAATTCCTTGGTAAGAAGTCAGGAACAGATCCTCACCCTAATAAGTGGAACGGATTGTCTCCTGCAAACTCCACTCCCCTTTAGCTCCCCTTTATTCCCTACGGGAGGGACCATTCCCGTAGAGAGCCAAGGTGGCGCAGTGGTTAGAGTGCAGTACTACAGGCTACTTTAGCTGACTGCTAGTTCGGCGGTTCAAATCTCACCGGCTCAGGGTTGACTCAGCCTTCCATCCTTCCGAGGTGGGTAAAATGAGGACCCAGACTGTGGGGGCGATATGCTGACTCTGTAAACCGCTTAGAGAGGGCTGAAAGCCCTATGAAGCGGTATGTAAGTCTAACTGCTATTGCTCTATCTATCTATCTATCTATCTATCTATCTATCTATCTATCTATCTATCTATCTATCTATCTATCTATCTATCTATCTGGGTGAAATGAGGACCCAGGCTGTGGGGGCAATATGCTGACTCTGTAAACCACTTAGAGAGGGCTGAAAGCCCTATGAAGCGGTATATGTCTAACTGCTATTGCTATTCATCATCCACTGTGCCTTTACTCCCAAGTCGGCCCTTGTTCCTCAACTGTTCCCTTCTCCTGGCAGTTCTGTGCATGCGCACACTGGGAACAGGCCCCAGCTGTTCTTCTGCCTCAATGATGTACGACTCCGAAGGCAGCTGATAACTGGCATACGGCTCTGGCCCCATTTCTGCCTCCGACACAGAGCCCTCATCCGAGCCTTCCCCAGACTCCAGGACTGGCCCATCTTCCTCCCCAACCTCCTCACTGTCCGAATCTGCCACCAGCTCCACTGACCGCTGGCAGGCCACACCAATACTGCCCCCCCCTTTCCAATATCGGACCCTGGGGATTTTCAATAAAGCTCTTAATAAACCAATTAGATGGAAGCTGTCTGTTTGCCTATCCTGTGGCATTTGGGATCATTGATGTCTTTTGAAAGAACGGTGGTCAATTTCCTTTCTTTTTTTTTCTCTTTTGTTTTTTTCATCCAGGGGGGGAGAATTAATATGCAAAACTCCAAAAGAATTTTTAAAAGAAAAAAAAACACATTTTTTAAAAAATGATGGCAATCAACTTTCGCTTTTTTTCCCCTTCTGTTCTTATTCAGGAAAAAAAATTAAACGCAAAACTCCAAAATAACTTTCTTTTAAGAAAGAAAATGGGAAAAAAAGCACCAGTCTATCTTTTTTTTTTTTAATGACTGTGGTCCATTTTCAATTTTTTTCCTTCTGTTTTTATTCAGGTCGGGGAGGGCGATTAAAATGCAACACAAATGCAAAAGAATTTTGAAAAGAAATAGCAGGAGTCTTTCTTAACGAAGGTGGTCCATTTTCTCTCTCTTCTGTTTTTATTCCGGGGGGGGGGAGGGTTGGTTAAAATGCAGAACTCCTAAAAAAAATTTTTTTTAAAGAAAAGAAAAAGTGATTCTATTTTGTTTTATTTTTTAAATGACGCCAACTTGACCGGTTGGGGGAAAAAATCCATCCGTAGACGAAGCTGAACCCTAAAACACAGACACATACACACACACAAAATATCCCATCACACCATCACGCTTGGCAGTATCAAAAAGTGCCTGAGGTGAGCCAAAAAAAAAATTCCCATTTTAATTATGCAAAGTTGAAGAAGTCAAGAAGGTGGTTGACGCCTGACTTTATTGAAGTGTGGCTGTGACAAATGTCCACTAAAGCATCTGCCATGGCGCATATATTAAGAGCATCAATACTCACCTGTCTCCTTGTCCATCTGCATCCCTTCCGTACAATCTTAGTGTCATAGTTTGGACCCCGATTACCGAACCCAAATTAGAACCAAGGAGAAATTTCCTGACAAAAATAGATCTATCTATCTATCTATCTATCTATCTATCTATCTATCTATCTATCTATCTATCTATCTATCTATCTATCTATCTATCTATCTATCATCTACCTACCTACCTACCTACCTACCTACTCTATCTATCTATCTATCTATCTATCTATCTATCTATCTATCTATCTATCTATCTATCTATCTATCTATCTATCTATCTATCTTTCTATCTGTTATATATGTTTCTTTTGAGTAAAAAACGATGTAGTTTGAATTGATCCTGTGTTATAATGTCTTGGTAAGGCTACAGTTGGAATATTGCATTTAGTTTTGGTCGCCACAATGTAGAAAAGATGCGGAGACTCCAGAAAGAGGGCAGAGAAGAGCAACAAAGAGGATTAGGGGACTGGAGGCTAAAATATATAAAGAACGGTTGCAGGAACTGGGTATGTCTAGTTTAATAGAAAGAAGGACCAGGGGAGACATGATGGCAGTCTTCCAATATCTCAGGGGTTGCCACAAAGAAGAGGGAGTCAAACTATTCTCCAAAGCACCTGAAGGTAGGACAAGAAGCAATGGGTGGAAACTAATTAAGGAGAGAAGTAACTGAGAAGTAAGGAGAAATTTCCTGACAGTGAGGACAATGAATCAGTGGAACAGAAGTTGCCTCCAGAAGTTGTGAATGTTCCAACACTGGAAGTCTTTAAGAAGATGTTGGATAGCTATTTGTCTGGAACAATATAGGGTTTCCTGTCTAGGCAGGGGGTTGGACTAGAAGACCTCCAAGGTCCCTTCCAACTCTGCTATTATATATTCTATACCGGTGGGAAGCCTTGCCTCCAGAGGTTGTGGGTCCTCCAACACTGGAGGTCTTTAAGAAGAGATTATAGGGCCTCCTGCTTGAGCAGGGGGTTGGACTAGATGACCTCCAAGGTCCCCTACAACTCTGTTATCCTGATTTAGGCCAAGAAGGAGCCATAGCGGCCAGATCTATGCAAGAATTAAGGAGAAATTTCCTAGCAGTGAGGACAATCTTGCCTCCTAAAGTTGTAGGAGCTTCATCGCTGGAGGCTTTTAAGAAAAGACTGGACAGCCACTTGTCTGAATTGGCGTAGGGTCTCCCGCTTCAGCAGTGGGTTGGACTAGAAGACCTCCAAGGTCCCTTCCAGCTCTGTTATTTGTGTAATTAACCAGTGGAACAGCTTGCCACCAGGAGTTGTGGGTTCTCCAACACGGGGGGCTTTAAGAAAAGACCCAACAGACACAGAGACATTTTGTTTTGAAATGGTTGAGAGATGTGATGGCGAACCTGTAGCACGCATGTCCAAAGTGTCACGCGGAGCCATGTTGCCCGGCACGCGCAGCCTTCCCTGTTTGTCTTCCTGGCTTCTGGTGCGCATGCGTGTGTGACGATCAGCTGTCCTTTGCTTGCCGAAAACCAGTGTGCGCATGCGCGCCAGCCAGCTGATTTTCGGGTGCGCATACATGCCAGAACCCAGAAGTTGGGTTTCTCCAGAGCGCAATCCCATCGCGTGCGCGGCAGTGCTAAAAAGTGGTCTGTGAATATGCGCTAGCCAGCTGATCGTCGGGCGTGCATGTGCGCTACAACCCGGAAGTTCAGCTTTTCTAGCGTGCACGCACACACACCCATGTTTCCACGCAACCTTTTGGCAAAGTTGGGGAGTCTCCTGCCTGGGCAGGAGGTTGGACTAGAAGACCTCCAAGGTCCCCTCCTTCTGTATTCTCTTTGAATGATTGATTGATTTGCCACGCAGTTCCCCACGTTTCTTCACCCAGGGCTCCGCAGAAGGATTGGTGCCCTGTGCGAACACCCCACCCCATCCCACCCTCCCCGGAGTTATTGACAACTTTCCTTAAACTCCCATTAACCCCTGACGCCTGTTGCCTCCTGCAGCCCCAAACTCCTAACGCCTGTCACTTTCGACAAGGACTGTGCCAACGACGCTCGGTCATCCGCGCGAGCAGATGCTACTTTGTCACCCGACATTATGAAGCCGAAGTTATTAAAAACCATTTACTGCCTTGGGGCAGGAAGGGGAGACGGAAGAATCAATGACTGTCAAATAGAAACGGACGGGAATCGGCGACGGTGGAGAGACAGAAATTAGATTTTTTTTCCCTCTCCCTCCACCCCCCCCCTTTCAATCTGTTGAAATAAATCCGCGAGAATCAAAAACTTCAACTTGCCAAAGCGGTCTCTCGGGATGGTCTCTTTAAATTTAAAAGTTCTCCGTTTGGAAACCTCTAACCAGGAATTCCTGGACCGTTCGTCCTCGAATTACAGCCGCCGTGGAGCCCGTGGCTAAGAGAGGCAGCGGTTAAGTGAGCTTCGCCCCGTTTTACGGAGTTTCTGGCCTGCCGTTGGTTTAAGTGAATCGCGGCCGTTGTTAAAAGTTAAGTCACACGGTCGTTCAGTGGATCTGGCTTCCCCCTTGGACGTGGTTTGTCAGACCACAGTGGAGCCTAGAATTTCTGTCGGTAAGCGAGACACCCGTGAAGTGAGATTTTTCCCCCTTTTACAACTTCTCGCCTGAGTTGTTAAGTGAATCACTGCAGTTGTTCAGTTAGTCACACAGCCATTACGTGAATCCGGCTTCCCCATTGACTTGGCTCGTCAGAAGGGTCGCAAAAGGTGATCACTTGACCCCGGATCACTGCAACAGTCATAACTGCGGGTCAGTTGCCAAGCATCTGAATTTTGATCATGGGACCATGGGGATTATTAATTGATTTAGATTTCATACTAGTTGATATTTATTTATCCCAACCCTCCTTCCATAACCGTCGCTGCAATTTCTAATCTTGGTTTTTCCCCCTTACCAGAGGGAGCCCTGGAGTACTGTGAAGCCGTTGCCATGGTAACACCACAGCGCTGTCCAGTAGAAGACATTTTAAGGCACAACAGGCTGTATCTTAACAGAACACAGATAGATGATTGATTGATTGATTGATAGATAGATAGATAGATAGATAGATAGATAGATAGATAGATAGATAGATAGATAGATAGATGAGAGAGAGGATAGATGATATAGATAAATGATATAGATGATAGATAGATAGATAGATAGATAGATAGATAGATAGATAGATAGATAGATAGATAGATAGATAGATAGATAGATGAGAGAGAGAAGATAGATGATATAGATAGATGATATAGATGATAGATAGATAGATAGATAGATAGATAGATAGATAGATAGATAGATAGATAGATAGATAGATAGATAGATAGATAGATAGATAGATAGATAGATAGATAGATAGATAGATGAGAGAGAGAAGATAGATGATATAGATAGATGATATAGATGATAGATAGATAGATAGATAGATAGATAGATAGATAGATAGATAGATAGATAGATAGATAGATTTCTTAACTCCCCATCTCCCTCCGAGAGACGCCCAGGGCAGCGTACCATATTCCCTCTAAAATGAAACCATTAAAATCAGAATAATTGGGGACTAAAAGTTTTAAAAGCCACCAAAACAACATTATAGAAATTTCCTGAAATCAAGGAATTCCAAAAATGGGGAAATTAGCCGTGTTAATTCAGGTGGAGGGAGGATCTCATGGGCCCAGCCATATGGGCCTCAGTGTCCCCTAGGCAAGACTGATGGAGTTGTCTGTCTTTCTGCTAAGTATTGTCTTACTTATTTTTGAGTGGTGCGGTGGCCTTGAGTGGTGCTCTCACCTCACAATCAGCAGCCTGTAAGTTCGACCCTAGGTAGAGGCAGCTATTTCTCTGTCTTGGCACAATGAGAATGTATCTGCTGAACGCAACTCCGCATTGGCAACAGGAAGGGCATCTGGCCATGAAACACTCAGTTGCCCAGACTTCACCCTGCAAGGGATTATGGGGTTGTTAAAAGGAGATGATGATGGTTCTCTTACTTATTCTTCGGTCTTGGTTTCCCCATAAATATCCCCGTTATCTATTCCGGGCTCTATAACCCACTTTAATCAGCATCTAAATTGGAAAGTGATGGATTCTGGACATTCATCAACCACCTCCTTCCACCTCTTCCGTCAAACACTTTATAAACCCAACTTGTGACATTTTAATCTGATAGATTGTCCAGATGCCTTTATAAAAACTTGGCCTTTCCGCTTTGTCGGCTCACATCTGGCCCAGACATTGACAGATGTGCTTCAAAGGTTTTCAAGAACATTACCCTTTAATTTGGGATTTTCACTGCCAAGTAATCAAGATCACGTGAAGTGTTAATACCACTTTATAATCTCTTGGGAAGGCCACACTTGGAATATCAGTTGGCATTCAGTTTTGGTCGCCACGATGTAGAAAAGATGTGGAGACTTCAGAAAGAGTGCAGAGAAGAGCAACAAGGAGGATTAGGGGACTGGAGGCTAAAATATATAAAGAACGGTTGCAGGAACTGGACATGGCTAATTTAATAGAAAGAAGGACCAGGGGAGACAGGATAGCAGTCTTCCAATATCTCAGGGGTTGCCCCAAAGAAGAGGGAGTCAAGCTATTCTCCAAAGCACCTGAGGGCAGAACAAGAAGCAATGGGTGGAAACTAACCAAGGAGAGAAGCAACTTAGAACTGAGGAGAAATTTCCTAATTAAGTGGTACAACTTTCCTCCAGAAGTTGTGAATGCTCCAACACAGGAAGTTTTTAAGAAGATGTTGGATAACCGTTTGACTGAAGTGATGTAGGCCTAAGCAGGGGGCTGGACTAGAAGACCTTTAAGGTCTTCCAACTCTGTTCTGTTCTATTCTATTCTATTCTATTCTTCTATCCTATCCTTCTATCCTATTCAATCCTATTTTATTCTTCTACTTTATTCTATTCTATCCTACTCTACCCTACCCTATCCTTCTATTCTATTCTATTCTATCCTATTCTATTTTATTTGAGAGACCGCCTGCTGCCAATTACCTCCCAAAGACCCATTAGATCACACAGGGTCGGCCTCCTCCAGGTTCCGTCTACCAGCCAATGCCACCTGGCTATTACCCGGGGGAGGGCCTTCTCTGTGGCAGCTCCGGCCCTTTGGAACGAACTCCCCGCAGAGATTCGGACCCTATCCAGGCCTTCCGAAAAGCTGTCAAAACCTGGCTTTGCCGGCAGGCCTGGGGTTGATGAGTTCCCCTCCCCTCTCGACCTGTGTGGCTGTGTGATTCTTGGCCATTTTAACTACTTGTATTGTGTTCTATGTTCCCTTTCCCCCCTTTGAGTTGTTCGCCGCCCTGAGTCCCTCCCGGAAAAGGGCGGCATATAAATAAAACAAATCTCAATCTCAATCTCTTATTCTTATCTTCTATCCTATCCTATCCTATCCTATCCATTTTTAGCCCTGAAAATGACCCCAAAAGGCCTAAAAACAGCCCCAAATCCACCTGAAAATGGATTGAAAAATGATCCAAAATCACGCCATTTGTCGGGCCCTTTTCAAGCTGTTTTGGGACTGTTTTTCAGGCCAAAAGGTGCAAAAAATGGCCTGAAAAAAGCCCAAAAGCAGCCTGAATAATGGCCAGAAGACAGGCAGGTGGGTGCCATCCAGCTGGTCTTTGGATTTTCGGTGTTTTGGCACACACACGTGCATGCACATGCACACATACAATCCGGTTTGGGCACTGAAAAGTTTCGCCATCATGGTTCTAGGTCCTCTCTATCAGTGTTCATCAACCAGTGGTCCATGCACTACTCATTGTCTGCGAGAAAATTTTGGTGGTCCGCAGAAAAATTATTTTCATTTTTTTTATATTACACTAAATGCTATTTATTGTATTTTTCAGAGTATAAGACGTACCGGAGTATAAGACGCACCAAGGTTTTGAAGAGGCAAATTAAAAAAAAAAAGTTTTTGCACACTGCAAATCTCCCAAAAAAGGCTCGTTTTTCACAAAAATGAGCCCGTTTTTTTTTTAAAGGTATGAATAGCCTTTAGGAGGCTTGTAGAGTGCTCCTGGGGGCTGGTGGGGGGAAAATTGAGCAAAAAAAAACCGGTCCATTTTTCGCACATTTCTGCCCTCCACAGCCCCTAGGAGCTCTCTGGAAGTCTCCTGTAGGCCCTGCAGGGTCATTTTTGCAAAGCGGACAGGGTTTCTGGAGGGAAAAAAAATGCTGTATTCAGTGTATAAGACGCACCCAGATTTTCAGCCTCTTTTTTGAGGGGAAAAAGTGCGTCTTATACTCCGAAAAATTACAATATCTTTTTTCAAAATTCATATTAGTGGTCCACAGGATTCACGGTGAAATGATGAAGTAAGTGGACCCTGAGGTCCGAAAGGTTGGTGACCCCTGATCTATATGACCTATAAGGGAATGATGGGTGGCTGGTTCCCCTCTCCCCACCAGGAATAGAAGAGTGGGGTCCTTGGTGCTCTCTGAGCTTGGCGGTTTTCTTGCAGACGTTTCATGACCCAACTAGTTAACATCATCAGTGTGAGAGTGGAATGGGGTT
Source organism: Thamnophis elegans (assembly GCF_009769535.1). Classification (NCBI taxonomy): domain Eukaryota; kingdom Metazoa; phylum Chordata; class Lepidosauria; order Squamata; family Natricidae; genus Thamnophis; species Thamnophis elegans. Next base: position 309 of record NW_022473848.1, on the reverse strand, counting down.
TGGGAAGAGGAGGAAAAGGAAGAAGACGAGGAGGAGGAGGAGAACTGTGGGGTCCTTGGTGCTCTCTGAGCTTGGTTGTTTTCTTGCAGACATTTCATGACCCAATTAGGTAACATCTTCAGTGCAAGAAAAAGAGGAGGAGGAGGAGGAGGAGGAGGAAATTGTGGGGTCCTTGGTGCTCTCTGAGTTTGGTGGTTTTCTTGCAAATGTTTCATTAACCAACTAGGTAACATCATCCATGGTAGAAGGGAGTAGGATTTGCAGACTGGAGGGAGTGAAGAAAAGAGCAGGGGAGGAGGAGGAGGAGGA
>NW_022473847.1:0-23124 GCF_009769535.1 Thamnophis elegans | reverse complement strand
TCCAACCCATCGTGACCCCATGGACCATGTTCCTCCAGGCCTTCCTGTCCTCTATCATCCTCTGGAGTCCATTGAAGCTGGGATGTGGGGGCAGGGCTTCGGGAAGCCAAAAATGGCTGTATTTGGTGTATAAGACGCACCAACATTTCCACGCTCTTTTAGGGGAGAGGTCGGGGGTGCGTCTTATACTCTAAAAATACAGTAATTCTAGGAAGCCGCCTTAAAAAAAGCTCACCTACCTGCAAGACGTAATCCAGGGCCAAGTGCCGGAAACATTTCCTGGTGATCGTCAGCGTGCCAGTGGCCTCTTCTACTTCGTGGGGCTTGTGCCGTGGGGCTTGTGCGTTCTTGACCAACGCAATCTCCATGTCTTCTCGGACTTTGTCGAACTGTTTTTTGGTCTCCTTGAACTTGCGGACATCCCTGCCAAGCGAAGCAGGGTGGCGGGCATTAGCTTCGTCGACTTCAGCAGCCCACTCAACATCAAAAAATGGCCAAGTTGGACTTTGTTGGGTGTGGAAACCATTGACAACTTTCGGATGGGTGGACTTGCACTCCCAGAATTCCACAGCCGACCAGGCTGGCTGGGGAATTCTGGGAGTGGAAGTCCAGAGGTTTTAATGTTGCCAAGATTGCACAATGTTGGTCTATACTGCCATCACAAGATCTGCTTAATGCCGGCGCATCGGATAAGGGCTGCCTTTACTAGAGGATCCAACTTTCCAAAAATACTAAACATTTCTTAAGCAAAGGTGAAAAACATTACAACTGGCCCTCTCCTTATGACCACAACGGACTCCAAAATCTCCTTGGCTTTAAGCATGTTGGGTGTCTTTGCCCCGTTTTACGACCTTTCTTGCCACCGCTGTTAAGTGAATCACAGCCGTTGCGAAGTTAGCAACACGATGGTTGAAGGAATTTGGTTTTCCCCCCTTGGCTTTGCTCACCAGAATATCAGGGGGGAAAAAACTGATCCCAGGGACACTGCAACCGTCATAAATATGAGTCAGTCGCCAAATATCTGGATTCTGAATATATATATATATATATATATATATATATATATATATATATATATATATATATATATATATATATATATAGTGTCGCAACCCCTGGTATGCCCCAATTATGGGAGGAAGCTAATTGCTTCCATTCTCTGTAAATCGGCTCATTTTTTATATATATATTAAAAATTGCTTATTCTTTATGCATCTTTCAGGGCAAATATAGGAATATGTATGTATGTATGTATGTATGTATGCTGATAAGGGAGGAGAGCTTGTGGCTTAGAGGTTAATACAACTGCCTAATATTTAAAAACAGCCCAAGTTCGAATCCCAGCAAGGGTATGGCTAGCTGATGAAAGCTAAATAGCTTGAAATAGATCTATAATAGTCACCCTTCATTTATTTATCAGCAAAAATGCAACATACACACACACACACACACACACACACACACACACACAGACTAAGCAATAATGAAATGCAGTGCATGTAAGCACTAGGGTGGAAGAGGGAGAAAATATTTTAAGTTCAAAACTAGCCATATTTTTCACTTTTGGAAAGGAAGGGAATCGTTGCATAGTCTTCTTTTTTCCATGCAGTATCTTCAACACAACACTTGTACTAGCCCAGGGGTTGGCAAACTTAAACACTCAATGAGTCGCAACGGTCCTAACTGGAAGGCCCCCCCACCATTCAATTCTGGTGCTGACCGGATGTCCGGTTCCCCCACCACCACCATAGAGTCTCCTCCTGGCGCACCGTGCTCCCCCCTACCCAAACTGGAAGATCCTCTCAAAATTGTGGCGCCAACCAGTGACAAGGAGCTGCAGCAGAGGGATGAAAGAGCCACATGCGGCTCCAGAGCCGTGGTTTGCCAACCCCTGAGCTAGTCAAAGGAGGCATAAACCTGGGCCCGGGAAGGAAAGGAAGTTTGCACCAACTAATAATTCAGGTAATAAGCCATTGGCTCTTGATGGAGGAACAGAATCATAGAATCGCGAAAGGGAGGAAGGATCTAATTATTCTCCAGGAATTCAGAGCCCCGATAAGTAGAACCAAATACTCACTCTTTCACAAAGTTGTTCAGCTGTTGTCGGACAGATCTCTGAGCTTGATCGAAAAGGATCTAGAGACAGCGGGGGAAAAAGCAAGCAGAGAAGAGGGGTGAGGGAAAAGCATATAAGGCCATCAAAAAAGCATTTAACTCTGGATCGTTCCAGCAATCCAAAGGTTTTTAAACGGAAGACTCTTAACATAAGCCATTAGCTAAAACACCAAAAGTTCCTGTTGGATCTAGTCCACAAGTGGGACAATCAATAGCAGTGCCCCGTTGTTTATTTCCCTGCATCATTACTTAAGAGATAGACTGCTTCTAAGCCTGGAGGTTCCAGGCCCAACAGTCATCGTTGTGTCTTCCACAAGAGAACGCACATAGGTTGGTTAGTCATGCAAAAGAAGGGGTCCCTTTTGTCCACCCCAAAATATACGACACCTCCCCTCCACTGGATTACTATTTTACAGATCTGTCTACCTATAAAAGGGACGAGGTGGCTCAGTGACTAAGACGCTAAGTTTGTCGATCAGAAAGGTAGTCAGTTCAGCAGTTCGAATCCTTAGCGGCGCATAACAGAGTGAGCTCCCGTGACTCGTCCCAGCTTCTGCCAACCTAGCAGTTCGACAGCACGTAAAAAAAAAAATGCAAGTAAAAAACCAGTTGCATTCCCCACCTTTACCTATAGAGGGCACCCACACTCAACAGGCCAATATCTTTGCTGGCATCAATATGAAAACTTATGTCTAGCAGCTGCTTCTAATTTATTCAAATCGGCAATGATTGTGTATTAATACCTTTTTATTTACTTATTTGTCTTTACTATTCGACCATCAAACCTCTTCTCAGCATCTTAATATTCTAGGCGACTTCAAAATCTATTTACCCCATCCCGTCTTCTCCTGCTTCTTATATTAATATAAATGTTACTTTCTTTTTTTTTTTTTTAATCTTTTATAAGAAGGCGGGAGCAGTTCTCCAGTTTTAAATTCCAACCAACCCCCCCCAAAGCCCCCACTTCAGATTTCTGGCTCCTGTCATTTTTTTCTGGCAAGAGGATCGAAGTGGTATCCCGTTGCCTTGTTCCAAGCTGTTCCTTTGGCAGCTAAGGGAATTCGTGTTGGCTTTCCATCCAAAAACACTGAAACCAGTCCTACTTTTTTTGAGACGAACTTGGCCGCAGAGGTGGTACCCGCACCAAGTTGTATCTGTGGGGTTCTTTTCTCCTCCCACAAATTCTTTTGACTTCTGAAAAATCCCCTGGGTGCACGCATACACTTTCCTGAAGCCCCTGGCATTCACATCCTCCACACTTGAAATAACATAAATGTTTGTTTATCCAAGTGTGGTTTTTCCTGCGATATTATTTGAAAAATCCTGCCAAAGGCAGACTTTTGCAAGCCAGCGGCCCTGGAAGCACCCATCAATCCTGCTGGCAAAAGGGTCCCCTTAGTCATCGCCCACCCTTGAAAGACTTTTAGCTCCATCAGTGCCTTCGGGCCAAGGGGAATATCCTGTTTCCCAAAAAATAAGACCTCCCTGGATAATAAGCCCAATCGGGCTTTTGAACACATGCACTAATTTAATAGCCCTCCTCCAAAAATAAGCCCTCCCTGAAAATATTACTGTTTGGGGACAGCCCGATAAAGGTTTTGGGCAGTTCATGAAAGTGTTTTGCAAAAATTGATGGGATTTTTTAAAAAAAGTCCTATTTCCCATTCCCCTCGCACATATGTGCTAGTAGTTCCCAACTCTAGGGGGCGGTGCTCATCTCCATTTCTAAGCCGAAGAGCCAGCGCTGTCCGAAGACGTCTCCATGGTCATGTGGCCAGCATGACTCAATGCCGAAGGGGCACAGAACACTGTTACCTTCCCACCAAAGGTGGTCCCTATTTTTTCTACTTGCATTTTTACATGATTTGGCAGAAGCTAGGACAAGTAACGGGAGATCACTCCGTTACGCGGCGCTAGGGATTCGAACTGCCGAGCTTTCTGATCGACAAGCTCAGCATCTTAGCCATTGAGCCACCACGTCCCTCATCCATCATATAGATAACAACTATTTGAAAGATCATCTTTCAAACTTGGATAAGATCACCTACAGAAAATTTGCAGAGGTTCAATGTTCATCCCCACCCCCCACAAAAAAAGAATTAAATATTTATATTTAAAAAGAACTTGGCTTCACCTTAAGGGGGAAAAAAACCCTCACAATTTTAAACTTCTCAAGTCGTTTTCTTGGCTTCCCAACTAGGCTTGGGAGTTTAATTGTATAAAATAAAAGTTTCCAGAAAGTCTGTCTCTTTCTGCCCACCCAGTTCCAAAGTAATCACCAAGATTTCAGGATGTGAATCACTCAGCAACTGGTCACTTAGGATGGAGATGTGCCTCTCCAATGAAGTCTCGGCTCCCAAGACCAGACCAGTTATAAAGTCAACCTAAGCCAGTCTTGCGGGGTGCGCCAAAATTTCAGGGTGGCATCACCCACACAACATTTTTCCAGTGGGGGTGCGTGTGAAAGTGGAACCAATTCACTAGAAAGCTTGCCGTTTTGTTTTTTTAAAAAACATCCCTCTTTATTTTGTAGAAGTAATGGTTCATCTTCCACGTTTTTTACATTCTTTTGGGAGTAGGTGTCCCCAGTGTTAGTGATTTTAGTTTTGGAAGAACAAGGAGCATACATTTCCTTCCGAGATGATGTCTCACACAGCATTGCTTCATTGCCTAAGTTGCAACAGTCCGTAAAGCTAGAAATGATCAATCTGTCTTCAGTAGTAGATGATTTTCTTATAGAAGCAGTGCATGTTTCTACTATCCGTCCCCTCAAGCCAAAGTTAAACTGGTCACAGCTTCCTACTTTACTGTCTCAGCCAGGGAGGGGGGGGGGGTTCCAACCTTGGCAACTTTAAGACTTGTGGACTTCAACTCCCAGAATTCTCCAGCTAACCGTTGCTCCCAGGGGAATTCTGAGAGTTGAAGCCCACAACTCTTAAAGTTGCCCAGGTTCGACACCTCTGGTCTAGGCCAGGAGTCGGCAACCTTAAACACTCGAAGAGCCACGACGGTCCTAACCGGAAGACCCGCTCCCCTCCGGTCAATTTTGGAGCCAACCGGAAGTCCGGTTCCCTCCACCATAGAGTCTCCTCCTAGATCGCCCTTTTTCCTTTGCTGACCAGAAGTCCAGTTCCCTCACCATAGAGTCTCCTCCTAGGGTGGCATCCTTTCTCCTCTACCTGTTCTAACTGAAAGCCCTATCAATTCTGGAGTCGACCAGAAGTCTGGTTCCCCCACCATAGAGTCTCCTCCTAGCTCGTCCTTTTTCCTCTGCTGACCAGAAGTCCGGTTCCCTCACCATAGAGTCTCCTCCTAGCACATAGTCCTTTTTCCTCTACCTGTCCTAACTGAAAGCCCTATCCATTGTGGAGCCGACTGGTGACAGGGAGCTGCAGCAGAAGGATGAAAGAGCCACATACAGCTCCAGAGCCGTGGGTTGCCAACCCCTAGTCTAGGCTAAACTAGCTTATTTGTTGCTCTTCTCTAGACTCTGGAAAGAGCCCTGAGCAACAAAGATGAATAAGGGACTGGAGGCTAAAATATATGAAGAACTTGTTGCAAGAAATGGGTATGTCTAGTTTAATGAAAAGAAGGACTAGGGAAGACATAATAGCAGCGTTCCAATATCTCAGGGGCTGCCCCAAAGAATTGGGAGTCAAGCTATTCTCCAAAGCACCTGAAGGCAGGACAAGAAGCAATGGGTGGAAACTAATCAAGGAGAAAAGCAACTTAGAACTAAGGACGAATTTCCTGACAGTGAGAACAATTAACCAGTGGAACAACTTGCCTCCAGAAGCTGTACATGTTCCAACACTGGATGTTTTTAAGAAGATGTTTGATATCCATTTGTCTGAAAAGGTATAGGGTTTCCTGCCTAAGCAGGGGGTTGGACTAGAAGACCTCCAAGGTCCCTTCCAACTGTTATTCTAGTCTATCCTTTGGCATGGCTGGCCTTTGCCCTTGAGGGAGGAGGAGGCCGGGATCTCCCGCAGCAGCTCCCCCCCGCCCCCGAAGAGAAAAACCCTGGCGTCCCTTGCGCTCACCCATGCACCCACATAACCCCCTGCGGGCGCCCAATCCCCCACCCTCCCTCCCTTCTGCTTCTGCATCTCCACTGTTGCCATGACAGATGCGCCGAACTCCTGGGGGAAGAATTTCCAACTCGGTTTTCCTCCCCGTCTGCAAGAGGAAACGGACGGCCAGAGCAGAAGAAAGAAAAAAACAGGCCTGCAGAAATTTTTAAAAAAATTGTTTTGCATTTCCTTCCCTTTTGGAATCTGCTGGAGGGAAGGAAAGCCCTTTTGCAGCCTTCTCTCTCTCTCTCAGGGACGAATTTCATGCCGGATTTCATGCCGTCTCTTCCTTGCCCTCAGCTTCTGCCTGTCTCCAGAGATTGATTTCAATCCATCAAGGGGGGGAGAAACAACCACACACAAACACAGAGGGTTCTACTCTCCTACTCAGACCTCACAACCCCTGGGAGCAAAAAATCATCTCCTCCTCCCCCTTCCCTCCCCAGAGCATCGTAATCCTTCTGTGTCGTCCACTCCCTCTGTCTGGAGTACGGCTGCTAGTAAGAGTTTTGGCCCGCCGGAGGCTAACTCAGCAACTTCCAAGGAACCACGGCCGAGCCCTGCCCCGTGAACTAATGGGTGAGTTGCATACAAATGTACTTTGATGTTCCAGATGCAATACATGTTATGTCATTTTGTGCGGGAGGTTGGGTTTTTCCCCCCAAAGTAGATGTGATTTCCTCCCCTCCCTTTTCTCTTAAAAAGTGATGCATCCCTTAATCAGGGGATGATGTCCCATGACATCAAGAGGGAGGGCCAAGGGTGGGAGTATAAAATTTTAGCAACCGGTTCTCTGCCTGGTTCCCACCCCATTTCATTCCCACCCAGCTCCGGGGGAAGGATACAGAAAAATCTCCATTCCCTCGCCACTCCAGGGGAAGGATACTGCAAAATCTCCATTCCCTCCTCACTCCAGGGGAAGGCTACTGCAAAATCTCCATTCCCTCCTCACTCCAGGGGAAGGCTACTACAAAATCCCCATTCCCTCCCCACTCCTGGGGAAGGATACTGCAAAATCCCCATTCCCTCCCCACTCCAGGGGAAGGATATTGCAAAATCCCCATTACCTCCTCACTCCTGGGGAAGGATACTGCAAAATCCCCATTCCCTCCCCACTCTGGGGCCAGCCAGAGGTAGTATTTGCCGGTTCTCCGAACTACTCAAAATTTCTGCTACTGGTTCTCCAGAACCTGTCAGAACCTGCTGAATTTCACCCCTGATCTCTTATTACACCTCACCTCCCAAATTATCTCGCCGTTGGCTAGAGAGATGCTGGAATTCCTAATTCATGAGTGTTTCGTGACTTCCAAGAACCTCCATTGAACTTGTCGGCCCAGAAAGCAACTTGGGAAAGGACTCCACTCACCATGTGATAGTTGACCATTTCCTGCAAACTGTCTCCAAATTTATCCAAGCATTCCTGCAGAAGGAGGGGAAAAAATACAGGGGCTCTTTAATTCCACGCATCAGATATCTAGAGAAAGGAGCATTATTGGCATCGGAACATCCTACGTATCTGGTGGAACTGGTGGATCATAACCGAGCCCATCAAGCAGATCGCCAAGCTAGCTAGCCGATTCTTTTGTTTCTAGTTGTTGTAGTGTATGAAAAAAATTTTTTAGCAGTTCCAAAGGTGCTTTCCCCCGCCGCCGCCCCTCCAAGAGATGACTGGCCTTTCTCATTTTTCTTTGAAGAGGTTTCGCTTCCCATCTGAGAAGCATCTTCCGTTCTGACTGGACTGAAGAATGGAAGAAGCTGCTTTGGATGAGAAGCGAAACCTCTTCGAAGAAAAACAGGAAAATCCAATAGCCCAGTGGTTCCCAAACTTGGCAACTTTAAGACTTGTGGACTTCAACTCCCAGAATTCTCCAGCCAGCAGAGCAGAGCTGGAGAATTCTGGGAGTTGAAGTCCACAAGTCTTAAAGTTGCCAAGTTTGGGAACCACTGCAATAGCCTCTTGGGAAAACAAGAAACACCTTTAGGACAACCATGACCTGGATGACGAGAATCTCCGCAGAGGTCCATAAGGGGATTTTCTGGGGAGGTTTTCCCAGGGATTTCGCACCCTGCAGGGGCAGACAATGCTGAACTGATTCCCCAGCCAGCCCATGTAAGGAAAACAAGAATTCAATGCGGAGAGAGGCCATAGACTTAATTTTAAGGCAGTTAGATGCACTCTTGTTCCATACAGAGTGTGTGTTATTTCACACGAAACTGCCTAAAGTGGCTAAATGAAAACCAGCCTCCCCTGGACTGTTGTCCTAAATCCCCCGCCCCGCCCCAGCTCATCTCTTCCCCGTGCCTGTCTCCCCTCTCCCAAATAATGGATGCTCGCTGACCTAGTTCAGAGCAGCAGGCAGCTCCGCAGTTCTGCCTTTTTAGAAAACAACACAATGTCTTAAGACATCCAACAGCTGGGATATTTTTAGCTACATGCGGAATCTGTGGATGTGCGTTTGGCGCGCGGCTTAATTGTGAGTTACAAAAGCCAAGCATTTCATGGCTATTTATTCTCTGCGCCCCCAAAATGCACGGAGGCTAGAAACGTTTGCGTGGGGTTCCCCGCCTTTTGTTTCCGTCCTCGTTGTTGTTGTATGCTTGCAATTTTGAGGCCTTTATTGAGAACACTCAGAGCAAATGTAAAACTCCGATATGCTTATTAAGTCACTGCTGGGTTTACTAATAACACGAATAATATTTTCATCTCGGCCAGTGGGGGTGTGTTCAAACAATGCCAAATAGGATCCAAACATGAAATCTGTTCCTCAGATATAAAAATCGTATGTTGTTTTTTAACATGACACATTTAACCCAGCAGGTGCTTTCGCCCACTACCCTAACCTTAGTTGTACTAACCAGAGCTAATCTTTCGTAGCTTAGCATTTATGCGAAAATCCATCTGTCAGCTCCCCTGCATCGTGCCAACCCAGGAAATGAGTAGGTGGGCATAGCTATTTTGCGCCATTCCAAAGTTGAACCCTCCTGCAATAAATCTATTGCCCCTGCTTCTAAGAAACCTGCTATTAGAGAACTGAAAATCTGAGGACCTTCTTCCAAATACCACATTTTTCAGAGTATAAGACACTCCGAAGTATAAGGCCCACCTACCTTTTGGGGAGGAAAACAAGAAAAAATAATCTGCCTCTGCCTCCCAGCAATTTGCTTCCTTGCAGCAAACAGCAAACAGCCTGTTTCAGTTTCACTTTCAGCACAGCCTGATTAGCACAAGGATTTTTTTCCCCCTCTGCCTCTGCCTTCCTTGCAGCAAACAGCAAACAGCCCATTTCAGTTTCAATTTCAGCACAGCCTAATTACCACAAGCAGCTGATTATAGTTGGACTGGTCTCCCAACAATCAACTGTTTCAGGGTGCGGGGATTACCATAGTCTATTGCCGCATCTGTGCGCCCCATTTTCGGTCTCTGCATCCCGTTTTCAGCCTCCACACGCCTCATTTTTCACCCAGCGGCGGGGATCAGAATGGGCTGAAAATGGGGTGCGCGCAGGCCAAAAACCGGGTGCCCAGAGGCCAAAAAATGGGATGCGGAGGCCAAAAATTGTGCGGAGGCGGCAATAGGCAATGGCAATCCTTGCAGCCTGAAACAGCTGATCGCCAGGAGGCCAAACCAACCAACCAACAATCAGCTGCTTGTGCTAATCAGACTGTGCTGAAGCTGAAGCTTGCTGTTTTCTGCAAGGAGGCAAATTGCTGGGAGGCAGAGGCCAGAAGGTGAGGGCCGGTGGGTGGGCAGGGCTATATTCGGTGTATAAGATGCACCCAAATTTTCACCTTCTTTTAGGGGGGGGGGAGTGCATCTTATACTCCAAAAAATACGGTACTTAGTCAAAATCTTCTTTTTTGTGTAATTTCAACTTGCTCTGGAAATAAAAAAATGATATTATTCCATCCTCTTTCAGATAGTCAAAACAATAGCAGGAAAATATCTTTATTCTATGTGGCTGTCTCAACATCCACCTTCCATTTCTTGCCTTGTGCCTCTTTTTCTATCGGTCTCTTCTCCAGTAAAGACAAAAAGGAGCCAGATCTTGTGAGATCAGCAAAGCATGAGAAGAATGACACCATAACCTCATGTTTTGGGGAACACTTTTGGCCAAAGTTTCTTTAACAAGATAGACACACACACAAACCCACAATGTAATAATTTCTCTTGTGTGATCAAAATCAGAACCTCTCTCTCTTCCAAGCATGGTATTGCCAAATTCAAAAGTTGCCTCTGAATGAGATGGGGGGGGGGAATCAACGAGATCGGGAGGACAGAAACGGCGCAGCTGCATTTTTCAAAAACGTGACAAACTTTTAAGGCTGTCTGGACTTCAACTCCCAGAATTCCCCAGCCAGCATTCGGTTGACTCCTCTGCTGTCGTTTATACTATAGAGTAAATAATAATCTATAGGCCACGTCTGCGAGAGAGACAACCTATCATCAAATCTGCAGAGGCGAGTTCTGAACTCAGCCATGCTGAGTTTGGTCAGCATTTTCGTACACCGTCAAAAAAAAAAAAAAATTTCCCCCAGGTTGTCATTTCTTACCGAGATCATTTCATCTTTCTTGCACTGCTGGGAGAGATCTCGAACTCCGCCGACAAACTGTTTATTGGTGATGATGTACGCTTTCCCGGCATCTACCATATTGCTGCATAGCTTTACCAGCTGAGAAAGGAAAGAAAATTGAATTGAATTTATTGCATTTATATGCCGCCCTTTTCCCCGAAGGGGACTCAGGGCGGCTCACAATCCAAGTCAAGGGAAGGGGGTACAGATAAGGGATAAAAAAGACGAACAAAACAATACACAATTTAAAAGCACACAACAACCATACCATTCGGGGGGGGGGGCAAAAACTCTTTACCCCAGGCCTGTCGGAACAGCCAGGTTTTAAGGGCTTTGCGGAAGGCCTGGAGGGTGGTGAGGGTTCGAATCTCCATGGGGAGCTTGTTCCAGAGGGTCGGAGCAGCCACAGAGAAGGCTCTCCTCCTAGTGATGACATGATCCCATTGGTTCCCACCTCTGTTCAGCGAGAATACATTTTGAGAAGGTTGCAGCTGAATGGGGCACTGAAGTTCTTTATACTGTCCAGTGAATGTCTATGTACAGTGGGCACTCCCAATGTTTCGACTACAATTCCCAGAATGCCTTGCTCAAGGAAATGGAATTCTAAACCTCTAGTGACTGCCCCCTCCCTCCCACGGAGCACAAGTGGCAGATGAGACTAGAAATGCACAGGTACAGTATAGGTGGTACTTTGCTCAATAGTAGTAACTGTGAGAAGGGATCTTGGAGTCCTAGTGGACAACCGTTTAAATAGGAGCCAGCCGTGTGCAGCAGCTGCCAAAAAAGCCAACACAGTTCTAGGCTGCATCAACAGAGGGATAGAATCAAGATCACGTGAAGTGTTGATACCACTTTATAAGGCCTTGGTAAGGCCACACTTGGAATACGGCATTCAGTTTTGGTCACCACGATGTAAAAAAAAGATGTGGAGACTCTAGAAAGGGTGCAGAGAAGAGCAACTAAGAAGATTAGGGGACTGGAGGCTAAAACATAGGAAGAACGGTTGCAAGAATTGGGGATGTCTACTTTAACGAAAAGGACTAGGAGAGACATGATAGCAGTCTTCCAATATCTCAGGGGTTGCCCCAAAGAAGACGGGAGTCAAGCTATTCTCCAAGGCACCTGGGGACAGGTCAAGAAGCAACGGGTGGAAACTAATCAAGGAGAGAAGCAACTTAGAACTAAGGAGGAATTTCCTGACAGTTAGAACAATTAATCGGTGGAACCGAATTTGCCTCCAAAAGTTGTGAATGCCACAACACTGCAAGTCTTTAAGATGTTGGATATCCATTTGTCTGAAGTAGTGTAGGGTTTCCTGCCTAAGCAGGGGGTTGGACTAGAAGACCTCCAAGGTCCCTTCCAACTCTATTATTCTATTCTATTCTAGTCTAGTCTATTCCATTCCATTTCATATTCTATTCCATTCCATTCCACTCCACTCCACATTCTATTCTATTCTATTCCATTCCATTAAATATTCTATTCTATTCCATTCCATTTCATTCCATATTCTATTCCATTCCATTCCACTCCACTCCACATTCTATTCTATTCTATTCCATTCCATATTCTATTCCATTCCATTCCATATTCTATTCTATTCTATTCCATTCCATTCCATTCCATATTCTATTCTATTCTGGGAGTTTTTAAGAAGATGTTGGATATCCACTTTCTGAAGGGGTGTAGGGTTTCCTGCGTAGGCAGGGGGTTAGCCTAGAAGACCTCCAAGGTCCCTTCCAACTTTGCTATTCTATTCAAAATTACATTCAGTTGCCTCCTGGGGAAAAGACAGATTTGCAACTCCACCACGGGAAAAAGATCCCAGCACTTTTCGAATCTTCCAAAAAGTTTGATTTCAGACAAAAGGGGCTCGCAATGGGCCAGGCAAGAAATACAATCCCCAATACAAAGCCCAGCTCACTCTGTTCCCAGCATCCGCCAAGGCCAAGGCTAGGTTGCTGGCAACCTTCTCCGCACTGTTGCATCTGATTCCAGGGAAGAAAAGCAAACAGATGCAGCTCCCGGTCACATCTGGCGGCCAGATGGGCAGTAGGGAGGCTCCCCGAGTCAGCCTCTGGAAGAGCGAGGACGCTGCAAGCCCCTTCTTGCAACGTGGCAGTTTCTGCAGCGGGGTTTGGGTTTGAGCAATCGCTAAGCAAAAGCGGTGTGTTATTTGCAACGGGAGCTCTTCTGAAGTGGGGGTGGGAGAGCCCCGAAGCGCAATTAGATGTTCACAACTAATTGTGGCGCATCCATCTTCCCACAACCAAAAACAGAGGCTTGGCAGAGGCTTAGCATTTGGAAGGACTGCACGTGCCAGCTATCACACAAACAATTTGCACTTAAGTGAATTAAGTGTTTCCTGACTGGCCGCACCCATCTATTAATTATTATTGTTATTATTATATATTTTATTCCTTAAACATGAGACAGCCAACTGAAACATTTAAAGATGCGTCACAAATACCACTGAATGGTGCTAATGGTTGATACGGTTTGCTGCCAGCATCCTAAGTATCTTTTAACTTTTTTCTTTTCAACTATTGTTATGTCAGGTGTGTTGTGGGCCAAGTGCCTGTCAGTCTGGATTCTGAAGTCCCACAAGATCTTGACTTTCTCATTCTCTAAAACCTTCTCAACCTGATGGTCCCAGTGGTTTTTGCTGTACTCAATTCCAAAATTTTGGCACAATTTCCAGTGAATGATCTTAGTAACGCGGTCATGGCGTTGTAGGTAGTCAGTCTGTGAAATTTTGCTGCAATAATCTATTATTAACAATAATCTATTATTGTTGTTGTTGTTGTTATTGTTGTTGTTGTTATTGAGTGGTTATTATTATTATTATCACAATTGTATCACAGCGGCCAGTTGTTTCGCCGGATTTGGCATTGATTACTAGTCGGGCCCCATCCAGGGGCCTAGGACGTCGTAATGTATTTTCGTAATATGCGTGCGGATCCAAGCAGTGCGGCTTTTTGCATTTGACTGATGGTGATTTTGTCAACTTTTAACTGTTTTAAATGTAATTCCAGTGCTTTTGGAATAGCACCCAGTGTGCCAATTACCACTGGAATTACCACTACTGGTTTGTGCCATAATCGTTGGATTTCAATTTTTAAGTCCTGGTATTTCTCGATTTTTTCATATTCCTTCTCGTCGACCCAGCTATCACCTGGTGTTGCGATGTCTATGATTGTAATGTTATTTTTCTCAACCAGGTTGTTGTTGTTGTTATCTTTTATTCATAAAACATAAAACAGTCAACTGAACATTTAAAAATGTATCACAAATATCACTGACTGCCACTGATGGTTGATAGGGGTTGCTGCCAACATCCTAGGTATCAACCAGGGGTGGGATACCAAATATTTTACTGCCGGTTCTGTGGGCGTGGTTTGGTGGGCATGGCAGGGGAAGATTTACTGCAAAATCCCCATTCCCTCCCGATCAGTTGAGACTCAACAGGCAGAGAATAGATGGGGCCGAGGCCAGCCAGAGGCAGCATCTGCCGTTTCTCCCAACTACTCAAAATTTCCGCTACCGGTTCTCCAGAACTGGTCAAAACCTGCTGAATACTATCTCTGGTACCAACCAAGTATCGTCTTAAATTGTACGTTGTTCCGAGTAGCGCAGTCTTTTGCAGCTCCATTGGCGCTACCCCTATCTGACGTATTTTGCTAAATTCTTGGACATAGCATCAAGTGCTGCAATGACAATGGGTATCACTGTTACACTGTTGTTGTTGTTGTTGTTGTTATTTGCATGCAGCCCATCCTCAAAATTCTGCCTTCCACATTTATGATGATACCACCTCTGGTTTTTCCTGCTGCTGACCAAAGGCTTGTATTCCAGATGTAAGGCCACATCTGGAACCCTGCATCCAGTTTTGGTCACCCCATTACAAAAAAGATGTTGAGACTTTGGGAAAAAAGGCAGAGAAGAGCAACTAAGAGGGGAGCCTTTGCCCAGATTTGTCTGGTGCACCAATTGCGGCCCTATTTGGATCGGGAGGCACTTCAAACGGTTACTCACGCCCTTGTCACCTCAAGGCTGGATTATAGCAATGCGCTCTACATGGGGCTACCCTTGAAAAGCGTTCAGAGACTGCAGCTAGTCCAGAATGCGGCCGCGCGAGCGATATTGGGTGCACCGAGGTACACCCACTTTACACCTGTCCTCTGCGAGCTGCACTGGCTACCAATTGGTCTCCGGACACAATTCAAGGTGTTGGTTATTACCTTTAAAGCCCTACATGGCTTAGGGCCAGCATACCTTCGAGACCTCCTACTGCCACATACCTCCCAGAGGCCAGTAAGATCCCAGAGATTGGGCCTCCTTCAATGCCGTCAGCCAGACAGTGTCGGCTGGGGGCCCCCCGGAGGAGAGCCTTCTCTGTGGCTGCTCCGACTCTTTGGAATCAGCTCCCCCCAGAGATCCAGACCATACCCACCCTCAGGGCCTTCAGGAAAGCTGTAAAAACCTGGCTGTTCCGGCAGGCCTGGGGCTGTTGACCTCACTGTTGAGGTCCAGCCCCGATTAGAATGAATGTATGTGGTGTTGCGATTTTAAACCGTTTTTTCTCTCTTTTTTTGTAAGCCGCCCGGAGTCCTTCGGGATTGGGCAGCATATAAATTTTGATAATAAATAATAATAATAAATAAATAAATGACTAAAGGCCTGAAGACTAAAACATAGGAAGAATGGTTGCAGGATTTGGGTGTAGCTAGTCTAGAGACAAGAAGGAGGGGGGAGGGCATGATAGCAGTGGTCCAGTATTTGAGGGGATGCCACAAAGAAGAGGGGATCAAATTATTCTCCAAGACAGGACAAGAAGCAATGGATGGAAACTAATCAAGGACAGAAGCAACCTAGAACTAAGGAGAAACTTCCTAACAGTGAGAACAATTAACAACTTGCCTCCAGAACTTGTGGGTGCTTCATCCCTGGAGGTTTTAAGAAGAGACTGGGCAGCCACTTTTCTGAAGCAGTACAGGCTCTCCTGCTTGAGCAGGGGGTTGGACTAGAAGACCTCCAAGGTCCCTTCCAGCTCTAATCGGACTAATTAATCAACCCAACTTCTTGAGAAGATCTTTTTTCCTTCTTACCTTATCAAGCTTGACTTCTATCTCCACCACGTCTGTTTCTACCTCATCTATGGTCGCCCTGCGAAAAAAAAAGAAGAAGGAAAAACGGAGATTAAAATACCCGCTTGCCATCCCAGGCAGAAGCATCGATTACTAAGCCAGGAGAAAGTGACACTACAAAAGACAGCAGAGAGACAAGATGGGAATCATTCTTTGGCCTGAAAGTCTGTGTTAATAGTTAATAGTCCCGTTCGGAAAAAGCGCTGGATCATTACTGTTAAATTAGCAACTTCATCTCATTGCTTTTATCCGTTCAACTTCTGAACTATTTCTCCATCAATCCGGGGGCTTGTTTTGTAAGCTAGGAGGGAGGTTTTAGAGGTCATCTAGCTCTACCCTCAAATGCAGAAAGCCGGGTGCCAACGCCAGTCTCTGCCCATCAGTCCTCTGACCTCAATGCGTTTAATAGCAACGGCACTTAGACTTATATACCGCTTCATAGTGCTTTACAGCCCTCTCTAAGCGGTTTAGAGAGTCAGCCTCTTGCCCTCAATAATCGGGGTCCTCATTTTACCCACCTCGGGAAGACGGAAGGCTAAGTCAACCTTGAGCCAATCGGTCAGGGTCGAACACCTGGCAGTGGGCAGTTAGCCTGCAATACTGTATTCTAACCACTAGGAAGGAAGGAAGGAAGGAAGGAAGGAAGGAAGGAAGGAAGGAAGATAGCAATAGTATTTATGATTTGTATACTGCTTCACAGTGATTTACAGCCCTCTCTAAGCAGTTTACAGAGTCAGCCTATTGCCCCCCAACAATCTGGGTCCTCATTTTACCCAACTTGGATGGATGGAAGGCTGAGCCAACTAGGAGGAAAAAGGGAATGGAAAAAGGGGAGATGAAAGGGAAGGGAGAGTAGGGGGGGGAGGAAAAAAGGAAGGAAGGAAGAAAAGAGGGAGGGAGAAAGGGAGGGGGACAGAAGGAAAGACAGAAGGAAGAAAGGAAGGAAGGAATGAAAGAGGGAGGGAAGAAAGGAAGGAAGGAAGGGAAGGAAGGAAGATAGCAATAGTATTTAAGATTTATATACTGCTTTACAGTGCTTTACAACCCTCTCCAAGTGGTTTACAGAGTCAGCCTCTTGCCCCCAACAATCTGGGTCCTCATTTTACCCAACTAGGGAGAAAAGGGGAATGGGAAAAGGGGAGATGAAAGGGAGAGGAGGGGAGGGGAGGGGAAGGAAGAAGAGAGGGAGGGAGGAAGGGAGGGGAACGGAAGGAAGGAAGGAAGGAAGGAAGGAAGGAAGGAAGGAAGGTCCTTTTCCATGGTCCCTCCCACTTTGTATCTGAAGGTCATTTCATTGTACAAATTTCACACTGTCTAACAGCAGAGCGTTAACCATGGCTCCGGAAGAAGCATCCCACAGCATCTTGCCCAGGTTCTTTCCCCTCTGCTTGAAAGGCCTCGCTTCGAAAGAAATGCAGTCTAGAATAAATCTCCAGCGTAAGTCAGCAGGCTAACTTGTCCTCCCCCCAACCCCCAGCTCCATAACTATGCACATCCAGCCAAGCAGTCCAGAGGGGAAAAAATATATTAATAAGCCAAGATCCGAGACTTAGAATTTAGTCAATCTGGAAGTACGGGTGAGCCAAAACAAAAAAAAAGAGAGAGAGAAAATAAATATTTCTTCTGGAGCTCATTCGGTTGGTAGAACTGGACAATGGTTCCTTTAAGCCGTTTCCTGGAAGTGGAGCAAACCATGATGCGGCCAACTTGTCCGTCCACCCACCCACCTACCCGCTTGGCCAAATCCCAGGGGTTTTGCAACTCCTAATTGTGTGGTTCGTGATGCAGAAGAGAAGGGGGGGCGCGAGTGGGGAGGCGGGACAGCCTGTGAAATGTCTTAGCTTGCTCTCTCCCAGTATATAGACTTCACACCCTCCCCTTGTTTCCACCCGGTAATTATTTTCTCAGCAAACTCAATCCGCGTTATCCCTCTGCTAAAAAGCAAGTCGCTTCTTCCCTTCTTCAAATTGGCCAACCAAGTAAAGAAGAGCCTAGTTTTTTTCTTGACTTACCATATTTTTGGAGTATAAGACGCACTGGAGTATAAGACGCACCAAGATTTTTTTTCGTTGTAAATGTGTTTTTATTTTCCATTTTCATTTCGTACAGACACATATATACTGTGCATAACCGGGGCCATATAACATTAAACAATAAACACAGCCATTCCTCTTGTCAACAATACCCCCAAAAATAGAAACCCAATGTACCTCTTCGACCCTCCATACACCCTTTCTTTCGCCCCCCTCCAACTTTCCATCTTCCCTGCACCAAGATTTTTAAGAGGCAAATTTTAAAAAAAAGTTTTTGCACTCAGCAGATCTCCCCCAAAAGGCCAATTTTTCGCAAAAATGGGCCACCCCTTTCTCCCCCCCCCAAGGGCATGTATAGTCTCAGAAGGCTTGTAGAGTGTTCCTGGGGGCTGGGAGGGTAAAATTAAGCAAAAAACAGCCTGTTTTTCACTCATTGCTGCCCTCCCTAGCCCCCAGGAGCACTATGAAAGCCTCCTAAAGGCTATACATGGCCATTTTTGGTAAAGGGGGCAGGGTTTGGGGAGGCAAAAAATGCTATATTCCGTGTATAAGACGCACCCAGATTTTCAGTCTCTTTTTTGAGGGGAAAAGGTGCGTCTTATACTCCGAAAAATATGGTATTCACTGCCCCACACGAATAATGTAGGAAACCTCGTGTCAGGCTTGTCCCTGCTTGGATCTTCAGGGGAGAAAGACCCTCGACTCCCATTTGCAATGAAAGGTATACTTTTACTAAAGCTACCATTTTTTCGGAGTATAAGACGCACCTTCCCCCCCCAAAAAAAATGTGGGTGCGTCATATACCGAATGTAGCTCCAGCCATCCCCACCCGAGGTCAAAAACGCAAGGCATGGGGGCAGCGATGGTCCGTGGCAATCCCTGCATCCTGGAACAGCTGATTGGGGGTATTCCGGCAGTCCCATCCACCCGCCAATCAACGGTGCTGAATCAGGCTGCAATAAGTGCTGAAGCTGACCTGGCTGGTCAGATTTTGCAGCAGCAATCACATTCAGAAAGCACAGTGACTGATTCAGCAGGATTCAAAATAATAATAACAATATACAATACATTACCAAAAGCAGGTTTTCCGAAGGAGCATTAAATACAAGCAAAACACAAGCAGTTTCACTTTCAGTTCTCGGCTAAGCCAGGCTCCTTCCTGTCTCCTTGTTGCTCACACAGCAAATTTCAGAGTCCAAATAGCCCTCATTGGCTGACTTAGTTGCTCTGCCTCTTCATTGGCTGACCTTGTTACCACGTGTCAGCTGAATACCATGGATGCTGATAAGCAGAGGCAGAATTTTGTTTCTTCCTATTTTCCTCCCCCAAAACTAAGGTACGTCTTATACTGCGAAGCGCCTTATACTCCGGAAAATACAGTAATTGGTTACAGCATAAGAAAGCCAGATCTGAAGATTCCCACGTAAGCCCAGCTTAAGAAGAGACCGGACAAACCCTTTGTCTGAAATTTGTCTGAGCAGAGAGGGTTGGACTAGAAGACCATGAAGGTCCCTTCCAACTCTTTTATTCTGTTACTTTCTATTACCCCAGGAAAGGATGAAGAGAAATACTATCTGTCGTAGAACAGGGAGGACTGTCAAGTAGAAGGGCCATCACCGTAGATATGGGTCTCTTCGAGTCTTAGGGTCCATCAAACAGGGACACAGGAAGATGCTTTACACACCAAGCCAAATCATGGCAGGACAAGAAGCAATGGGTGGAAACTAATCAAGGAGAGAAGCAACTTAGAACTAAGGAGGAATTTCCTGACAGTGAGAACAATTAACCAGCGGAACGACTTAACTCCAGAAGTTGTGAATGCCCCAACACTGGAAGTCTTTAAGAAGATGTTGGATAACCCTTTGTCCAAAGTGGTGGAGGGTCTCCTGTCTGAGCAGGGGGTTGGACTAGACGACCTCCAAGGTCCCTTCCAACTCTGTTGCTCTATTCTAAATTATATTCAACGGTGTAGGGCCGTGATGGTGAACCTTTTCGGCATCGAGTGCCCAAACCGGAACGTTTGTGCGTGCACACCCGCATGAGTGCCAAAGCCCGAAAATCAGCTGGCTGGCACATGCAGCTAGTCTTCAGGTTTCTGGCACATACATGCCCGCTGGCCAGCTGGTATTTGCATGCACCCGAGACCTGGAAACCAGAATACCAGCTGGCCAGCACATGCATGCCTGTTTTTTTTGGCTGTTTTGAGGCTGTGTTTTGGGCGTTTTCCGGTGCTCCGGTGGGCAGGAAGACCAGCATGCGTGCTGCCATAGCTTCACCATCACAGGTGTAGGGGTTCCTGCCCAAGCAGGAGAGTGGACTAGAAGACCTCCAAGGTCCCTTCCAACTCTGTTGTTCTATTTGTTGGACAAGGAGTAAACTAGGATTCGGGGACCTGTCTCTCTCCGCTGTTTGATGTTCTCACACTTGGAAGGTGAAACTGTGTAGGTACAGGTCCGTTTTCTGAACCATCAGGCAGAGGAACATAAGTTATCTCTGGGTCAGGTAGTTGTTCCGTAGAACAGGGG
The DNA here is from genome assembly GCF_009769535.1 of Thamnophis elegans. Lineage (NCBI taxonomy): Eukaryota > Metazoa > Chordata > Lepidosauria > Squamata > Natricidae > Thamnophis > Thamnophis elegans. Next base: position 2,659 of record NW_022473847.1, on the reverse strand, counting down.
TCTCCAACCTTGGCAACTTTAAGACTTTAAAGTCTTAAAGACTTTAAGACAGGTCTTAAAGTTGCCAAGGTTGGAGACCTCTGCCATAGAACAAGGTTGGAGACCCCTGCCATAGAACAAGGTTGAAGACCCCTGCCATAGAACAAGGTTGAAGACCCCTGCCATAGAACAAGGTTGGAGACCCCGCCATAGAACATAGGTGTAGGGTTTCCTGCCTAAGCAGGAGGTTGGACTAGAAGACCTTCAATGTCCCTTCCAACTCTGTTATTCTGTTAACATTGTGAGTCTATCTGTTCTATGTCTAGCATCTCTGTTGGCATTCGCTACCTGAGTTCAGGCTTCAAAGAAGCCACTTCTCTCTCTCTCTCATATCACACACACACACACACAGAAAGAATCCTCAAAAACACCTCCTCCCCATCATCTCCCCCCCAATTCATTCTACCTCATGCAGGAGAGCGCTTTTCCCATCTGATTCAGCTGCTAAGTCCTTTCCCGCTTTGGGATCCTGGTTTGTTATCCAAGTGAGCACCTCACAAATCTTCCTGGCTTCCCACCATCGGGGGGGAGAAATGGGCAGAAGCAACGTAGCAAGCACCTGGCCTCCTCTAGGAGAAGACTCCAGTTCTGTTTCTGGTACGCGCCAGCTCTACAATCCACAGACATGACAGCGGCCCAAGGGGGCGAGGAGAACTCCGTCTGGAAGCTCCCGTGAAGGTGAGTCAGGGAGCGTAATCACAATCGCGGCATCCGCGGGAAGATACGAGGCACGTGAGTGTGTGTGACCTCTTTCCCCAACCCACACAAGCTTTGGCATGCTGGAAAGATGTCTTTTTGTAAGGTTGGCCGAGGCTTCCAAGAACGATTAAGCTAAGTAAAACAGCAGACGATGAGCAAGTGCCCGAAGGAAGACGTTTTGAAGAAACCAGGTGCCAACTATGGCCTGACCATAGATAAATGAAAGGTTCCTTTACATATTGTGCTAGTCGTCCCTGACTCTAGGGGGCGGTGCTCATCTCCGTTTCAAAGCCGAAGAGCCAGCGCTGTCTGAAGACATCTCCGTGGTCATGTGGCCGGCATGACTCAACTCCCGAAGGAGCATCAAACGCTGTCACCTTCCCACCAAAGGTGGTCCCTATTTTTCTACCTGCATTTTTTACGTGCTTTGAAACTGCTAGGTTGGTGGAAGCTGGGACAAGTCACAGGAGCTCACTCCGTTACGCAGCGCTAGGGATTCAAACCGCCAAACTGCTAACCTTTCAGACCGACAAGCTCAACGTCTTAGCCGCCGAGCCACCGCATCCCATTTGCCTGACCATATTATCGGACTAGAAGACCTCCAAGACAGCACAATAGCAATAGCAATAGCAGTTCGACTTATATACCGCTTCATAGGGCTTTCAGCCCTCTCTAAGCGGTTTACAGAGTCAGCATATCGCCCCCACAGTCTGGGTCCTCATTTCACCCACCTCGGAAGGATGGAAGGCTGAGTCAACCTTGAGCCGGTGAGATTAGAACCGCTGAACTGCAGACAACAGTCAGCTGAAGTGGCCTGCAGTACTGTACCCTAACCACTGCGCCACCTCGGCTCTTACTCGGCACAAGAAATGAACCTTCCGGAATCTCAGAATTGGGACCATCCCTTACTGTGGAGAGAAACTGCTTCCTTTAGCAGATTCACACGTAGCCACTAAGGTCAAAACTAGTCACGCCACCTGGAAATTGACACCTTGAGGAAGCTTCTGAATGCTTTTATGGCTCATCTTCTCGGCCACTGAACCTCCACGAACCAAAAGTCAGAAATTCTCTGAATTCCAGTAAGTCTTTCTGGTTGCTTCCCAAGAGATCTACCAATGCAATTGGGTACCAATTTAGCAGGGGTGAAATCTACTTACCTTCGCTACCGGTTTGCAAATGTGAGCGCGCAGGCACCACCTCCGTGCACGCACAGGACCTTCTGCGCATGCGCAGAGTATCAAAAACAAACACTCTGTGATGACCTCCGAGTGAGTGGGCAGAGCCTGCTACCGAGTGCGCCTGCTTTCTAGCTAATCTAAATTGCGTGTCACAGCTGATCGTCAGAAATACCAGTTCACCCGAACCGGTAGCATTTTTTTACTATTGGTTTGGGTGAACCGGTCCAAACTGGTAGCATTTTTTTTTTACTACAGTTCGGGTGAACCAGTCCAAAACGGTAGCTTTTTTTACTACCGGTTCAGGCGAACCAGGCAAACTCGCAGCAATTTTTTTACTACCAGTTAGGTGAACCAGTCTGAATTAGTAGCTTTTTTGACTACCGGTTCAGGCGAACCAGTCCAAACCGGTAGCATTTTTTTACTACCAGTTGGGTGAACTGGTCTGAATTAGTAGCTTTTTTTACTACCGGTTCAGGCGAACCAGGCAAACCGGTAGCAATTTTTTACTACCAGTTGGGTGAACTGGTCTGAATTAGTAGGCTTTTTTACTACCGGTTCAGGTGAACCAGGCAAACCGGTAGCAATTTTTTTACTACCAGTTGGGTGAACCGGTCTGATTCAGTTGCTTTTTTTACTACCGGTTCAAGCGAACCAGTCCAAACCCGTAGCATTTTTTTACTACGAGTTTGGGTGAATTAGTCCAAACCGGTAGCATTTTTTTATTACCAGTTTGGGTGAACCAG